>NC_064814.1:28505997-28805997 GCF_023721935.1 Panthera uncia
GGGTATGGAGGAGGGCACCTTTTGGGATGAGCACTGGGTGTTGTATGGAAACCAATTTGACAATAAATTTCATATATTGAAAAAATAAAAAAAATTAAAAATAAATTAAAAATAAAGAATAAAAAATAAAAAATAAAAACAAAGACCATGATCATCTAAATAAATGCATAAAAAGCACCTGACAAAATCTAACAGACATTCTATTAAAAACTCTCAGTAAACTAAGAACAAATGATATTTCTTCAACTTAGTAAAGGGAATCTACCAAAAACAAAAACAAAAAAAAAAAAAAAACATAGCTATCAACACACTTCCTGCTGAATACAGAATGTTTTCCCCATAAGATAAGCAACAGAGCAAATGGTATTTATACTCAGCCCTTTTACCATTTTATACTGAAGGTTCCAGTTGGTGCAGTACGTCAAGAAAAGAAATAAAGGGCATCTAGACTGGAATGGTAGAACAGTCTTTATTTGTAGATGCCATGCTTACCTCAGTTGAAAATCATACAGAATCCACACAAACTATCAGAACTAATGAGGATAGCAAAATTTCAGGAAAAAGCCAAATAAAAATAATTCAGTTGTATTTGTATATGCTAACAAACAACCAGAAATTGAAAAATATCATTTTAAATAGCATAGGATATGGAATACAAAATATGTTTAAGACCTGAAAACTAGGAAACATTGCTGAGAAAAATTAAAGACCTAGAGAGATGGATGTATATTTCGTGTTCATAGATCGTATCACTCAGTATTAGTAACATGTCCCTTCCCCCAAATTGATCAATTAATCTATCAACTCAATGCCAATCAATATCCCAGCAGGTTTTTGGTTGAAATTGACAAAATTATTCTAAAACTTACATGGAAATGAAAAAGGCATAGAATACCCCAAACTTTGGAAACAAAAAAAAAAAAAACCTGAAGGATGTACACTACCTGATTTCAAATCTTATTATGAAACTATAGCAATCAAGATTGTGTGTGCATTTGTGTGTTTGTAGCCACTGGAATTTTGATAAAGGTACAAAAGCAATTCAATGCAGAGAGAATAGTCTTTACAAAAAATGGTACTGGAACAACTGAACAGTCATAAGCAAAATATAAGCCTTTACCCTTACCTCCTACTTAACTAGAAATGAAACACACAACAAACTTTGAAAGCTAAAGCTTTAAAACTTCTAGGAGAAAATCTTAACACCTGCATGGAAAAGATATCTTAAAGGGCACAGAAAACACAAACTATAAAAGAAAAAATAAACTGCATTTCATTAGAATTCAAAAGTTCTGATCTTCCAAAGACTTTGCCATAAAAATGAAAAACCAAGCCACGGTGGGGGCGCAAATAAACCTACAAGTAAGAAATATGTCCAACAATGACCTGTATTTAGAACATATAATGAACTCCTACCACTCAATAATGAACAACCCAATAAAAAATGGGCAAAGATTTAAATAGATGCTTTACTAAAAAATATTTAGAAATGAGCACATAAGATGCACATCATCATTAGTCACCAGGGAAATGCAAATTCAAAGCACAATGAAATACCGCTACTAGAATGGCTAATATTAAAATATTCAGTGAGAATATAGAGCACCAGAAAGTCTCTACCTTGCTGGTAAGTAAAAGGATACAATCACTTTTTTTTTTAATTTATTTTTTTTTACTTTAGAGAGAGCATGCACATGGGGCGGGGGAAGGGCCGAGGGAGAGAAACAATCCCAAGCAGGCTCTACAGTTGGCGAGGAGCCCAATGCGGGGCTCAGTCCCACAACCCTGGGATCATGACCTGAGCCAAAATAAAAAGTTAGACACTCAACCAACTGAGCCACCCAGGCACCCTGATAAAACTACTTTATGGAAACAGTTTGGCAGTTTTTTTAAAAGTTAAACATACCTCTACCATATGGCTCAGCCATTCCACTCCTAAATATTTATCCAATAGAAATGAGCATATATTTACATAAAAATTTGTACCTGAAACCTCATAGCAGCTTCACTTAGAAAAAGCAAAAATTGGAAAAACCCAATGTCCATTAACTGCTGAATAAAGAAATTATGGCATACTTAATGGGCAATAAAACTGAATGAAGTACTGATACATGCATCAATATGGATGAATCTCTAAATAATTATACTGAATGAGGAAGGCCACCCCTCCAAAAAAAAAAGTATGTATTCTGTGATTTCACTTGCATAACATTCTAGGAAATGCAAACGAATTGCTAGAGACAAAAAGCAGGTAAGTCACTGCTTTGTGGCCTAGCACATTTTTGTAAATGTGCTTTAAGAGAACATGTACCCTCTACTTGTTGAATATATAATTCACTTATTTCCAATGAATTGTTAATTTGGTTATTCGATATCCATTTTTTTTCTTCTCACTCACCAATTACAAATAGACATTTGTTAAAATACCCTTCCTTGTATGTTTGTCAGTTTGTTAACTTTTCCCTGTAATTCTGTTGATTTCTGTTTTATACGTTTTAGGGTATATTATTAATTGCGAATAAGTTTATAACTGCTACATCTTCCTAGTGAATTTTTTCTCCATTCAGTAAGTCAGAAAACATTATTAGGGATCATAAAGCCTATTTTAATATTAGTACAGCTACACCAGCTTTCTTTCTGTTAATACTTTCTATACATTTTCCCTTTTACTTCCAATTCTTTATATCCTTAAGTTTAAGTGGGTCCCTTGTAAACATGTATCTATATTCTCTTTTATTTCAATACGACAGGCTCTGTGCTTGCTATTAAACTCAGTTCATATACACTTATTGTGATAATTTGCACATTGTGTTTACCGCTATCACTTTATCTTGTACTTTCTAGTTACTCTGATTTTTCTGTTCTTTCCCTATGTTTATTTTCTCTCCTTTTCAAATTTCCAATTTATTGATCAGGTTTCCTTTATTCTTTTATCCCCACTACTGGCTGAAAATTTAAACAGCTTACTTTTACTCATGTAGAGGTCATCCTCAAAATTTCACTTAAAGTCAAGAATTAATACATTTCTGCACATTTTCTGAACAAGAACTGTGGAACACTTAAACTTTAATCATATATCTCCCAACTTAGTGTTACTTTTGTCCAGTATTTTAGTTCCACATTGTTCAGTAAACTCCTTCCCCATTAGAGATTATTTAGATGTATCTGTATCTTTACAAATTTCTTTGATCAGCATTTATTCTCAAAACTCCCTGTTTGTGGGTACTATTTTCTTTTTCCTAAAGTACATCTTACAGAAACCTTTTCAGTGAGAGGGAGTGGTAACAATCTTTTAGCTTTGGTTTCCTGAGGATAACAACATCTTCATCATAGATATGATGCTTCACAGTACATTCTCATAGTAACTCTATGAATAAGTATAATCTTTCTTTCTTTCTTTAGGTTACAGATGAGGACATATTACTCAAAAGGTTAGCTTACTTCTCCACCAGTGACTAACTAATGTAAGCAAGACTAAGTAGAGCAATTTGACTCCACAGCTCAAAATCCTAATTTCCCAATGCACTAGGAAGGGAAGTCAGAGCTGGGGTAGGGATGGGAGGGTTGGATGCGTAACTCAAGTAGTTGTGATGCTCTAGGAGGGAGAGTGCTGAACAACGCTGTAGCCCCTAGAGGAGATTTACATTTCCTGTGCCTTGGTTTAAGTTGTTTTTTTTTTTTTTTTTTAAGAGAGAAAAAAAGAAAAACTGAATGGCTATGCATTTTAAACTTGCACTTTCTAAGAGCTGGCTGGGTCTCAGACAATTCTATAAAACTCCCATTAGAACACAGAGCTCTAGCTTCCAAATGAACCCTCAGGGCAGGTGATAATTCCATAAACCTTTTTGGTAATTAAACAGCCTCCAAGCACTACCTTTCTTTCACCTTATCTGATTTTTCCTTTCTTTGGTCAAGAGGAACTTTTAACTTGCTTTGCTTCAATACCTCCTCTCTGGCTTTCCCAAGACACTGGCATTCCATTACATGCCTCTTAAGTGTCCTGATGAATTCCACTAAGTATACTATAATCTGAGAAGAGATCAGACAAGAGGTATGGAAAGTGAAAGGAGCTCAGATACTGAAGTCACATATTCTAGGTTCTCTATTAACTCTGCTGACAGTGACATCTGGAGTATGTCCCTAATATTCATCCTTTCTAACAGTTGATATGAGCCACTTGTAGTCCCAGGCCCCAAACTTTTGTTCATGCAATTCCACCCATCCAGAATTCTTTGATGCTTCTTCCCCAGCTGGGTAAATGCCACCCACATTCTCAAAGTGGCCCAATACCTACCTCCAACTTAGCTTTCCTTTTTGAACCCACACTGCTCCCTCTCAAAGCTGCACAAATACAGTTCGAAGTACTGTCCATTGTTCCTACTATCTATCATCTCTTCCCCAATAGATTATGAGCTCTCCATGGGCAGTGAATTATCTCTTTGTAAGACCTTATGGTAACTGCACAAAAATGACAGCATAGAGGAGGCTCAACCAAATTTATTTATGCTGATTAAGTGACTATGTCCTTGTATAAAAGCTATAGCTAATACTGGTTACCTTCACAAGATATGTAAATATGTGGAACAGAGAAGGTAGGATTTTTGAATTTTGGATAAAACTCCTATTGAACCAATTTCATTATAATCAAGATTCTGGTACACCAAGTATACAAAACCTCTTCTTACAGAATTCTATTTTAAAAGCGATTATCTCTTACTGGTTATGCTACATTTTACAAAAATATGCCTTATGTATCTTACATAAATGTACAGGCTATCACACTATTAAAGCATTTGGGGAAATAAATAGCCAAATGTTAGAAATATTCTAAATGTGTATCAGTAAAGGGATTGTTTATTGGTAGTCACATGATGAAATTCAATAATGTGAATTCACTAGATTATGCATCTATCAACATGGATCACTCTCTAAAACATTGTTAAATGAAACAAGTTTCTGAACATTCACATAAATCTTTCAAAATACAACAGAGTATTACATATTGGTTTTATGTTTGCATATAGTGAAAATAACACATTGACTAGAAGGATTCATGCAAAATTTACAGTAAGGATTGACTCTAGGTAAGGAGAAAAAATGGAATTAATGAGGTACAGAGACGTCCATTTAAAAGAATGATCTAAAATAAAAAGAAATTTGTCGATTTCACATTTATTAATTTTCTATCATGTCTACATGGGTGTTAGTAATATTTTCCATGTTTGTTTTCTATTTAGGTTTTTTTTTTTCCAAATTAGAAAAAATATAGTTATTTGAAGTTTTATGTCTCAAAACATTATGAGAGAAATAAAACAGCTATAAAGCAACAAGTGACAGATAATATAGCAACATAAAACAGCAGAAGAAAAAATATGAGTCAGCTGTGATTTCTGTAATTACACTGATTGAATTTTGTGGTTATTTGGTGGGGAAAGGAGGTTCCATTCCCACATGTAACAGGGTTGCAAAACAGCAGACTGACATTTCAGGGGCACCTTGTTTTTGATAGGCATGTCTTTTAAAGGGCTTTTGGGAACCACCTTTCCAAGACTCATCCCAGCTCCTAAAACGTTCAAATTACATACAAGCAGAGCCACCTGAACTTTACAATTACCCTGTCCAGCACCTTCTGGATAAAGTAGTCCTCATCATTGAGGTCTAGCACTTCGTAAACTAGGAGACAGCATTATCTTAAGAGATGTAACAATGAGCCCCTGTGATGTGCCATTTAGGGCACTGAGCATATTACATACATTATTTTAGTTCTCACTGCAGTAGTATTAGGTACATGTTACCATACCCATGTTACAGAAGAAAAAACGGATACTTGTGAGATGAAGACCCACAGCCAAAATGGGGTAGCTGCCAAGTGTAGTGTGCCTCTGAGTCCCCCACAGAAAACATCTCTTTTTCCTGCTAAGAGGGAAAGTGGGCAGGGTTAGGCAAGAGCAAAATAAATTATGTTTGAGGCAGAAGGGCAATTATTTCTGTCTTAAGTGGTGGGAATGTGGTTATTACCAAAACGTAGAAAGCAGATGGCCTTTGGATGGCTAATGGTAGAATTTCTATTGTTCTTAATTACTATTCAATTACATTCAAAATGTCTGCAGCAACAATAACAATGACTGGAAGCTAAGCAGAGGGTTCTGTCTTGATTGATTTTGCCTTCTTATCTGGGAGCCCCCAGCCCTAGACCTCACCTCCAGCTGGGCTCCAGGCAAAAGCTCACTGGGGTTCCTAATGGCCCCAGCCATGCATCTGCCATTTCTGCTCCTCATCTTTGGTAACCAGCCCCATAACCAGTGAGAGACAGAGAGGGGATCTGTACTCCCATCTTTCAACATTCCAAAGCCCATAGTCTTTTCTGCATACCAGCTGATTTTCCTTGTTCAAACAGTGGCAAATAGAAGAGAATCTTAATTAACATTTGTAGTGAGAAACTTTACGAAATAATCTTCTGGGATTAATCACAAACCTACTTCCTTTTATCTCATTCTGAATTCTCTATGGGATACTTAGAATGCAAGGGACTTCTGAAACCTTAGATAGGAAACAAACAGCCCACCTCGGTTTTCCCAGTCTCCGCATTTGCCCATGCATGACTGTCTCACTTCACAGGAGGCAGCTGAATGGATGCTCATTTCCTAATAAATTCTTAGAGATATAAAGACATGGAGAAACTCTGACACAGGAGCTTGAGGTAATCAGCTATGAAGGCTGCATTCTGTTAGCCCTTTAAGACTTTAACAGAGAGAAAGGCATTAACTCAAATTGGAGTCTTTAAATGGTTCTGGTCATGCTGCCTAAGTTTGGGATTCCAAATACTACAAGGAAGCTTTGCCACTAAGTTTTGTCAATTAATTCCTCAAGCCCAAAGGGGATTTGAGAGAAGATTAAGCCATATGCTACTGATTCATTTACACTTAACTCAGCAATATGTTGTTTAGAAAGTAAGATTTGGTAGGGAGGGGAAGCAGAAAGAAATCTTGAAGTGCCTTTTTAATACCATTAAAGATTTATTTGCTTCATAATAGCAAAGTAGAGATTATTTTCCCAAACGTAATTCAAGTCTAATCTCAACACCTTCAAAGCAAGGTGAGGTTGGACACAGCTGGATTTCAGCTGACTCCTTGCTCCACACAGGCTTGAGAGAATCAGGTTTCTGAGTTGAGGAAAGGTAATCTATAGGATAAGGACTTAAGGGAAGGGCTGGTGGCATTATATTTCCTGCTCATTTCTCTCCAGGGTCCTCCCCCCCCCCCCCCCCCCAGTTCTTGGTGAGTGTTAACCCATTTCTGATTTTTCCAGTTGTTATGGTCTAAGTATTGGGCAGAAGTCAACATGGAGGAGAAACTTTTCATTATATTCTCTTATTAAAAAAAAGTCATGTGACTCAAGAACACAGTGCTGGCACAATACCCACCACTTTCCTTTGCTTCACTTCAGCTACCCCATCTCCCTCCACATTCCAAATGGTTCTCAAGCTTCTAAAGGCCTGCGAGGAACTGTTGACAAAGTGTGCCATGGCTGGAAGAAATTGTGCCATGAGAAGAAACCCTGCATTTCTTCACATTATGAAGCCTAATAGATTTCCAAGATACGACAAATTTTTATGTATAGGGCACTATAATGGGTAACATTTGGAAAGATTACAGCTCCATTGACCACCATCTTCCTGGAGGTTCGCTGTTAAGAAGGCAGAGGTAGCACATCACAACTCTTATTTATGTCTTTTCTCTATAGATAAGGGCTCTGAGGTGGCTCAGAAACACATACAAAAGATAGATTACAATGCACAGATGCCATGCTGGAATGACAGTGATGATGGTAACCATATAGTGTGATTCTCCCTGAATTCCCCCCATTAAAAGAAAGCAACAGGGATGCCTAGATGGCTCAGTTGGTTAAGCATCTGACTCTTGATTTTAGCTCATATCATGATGTCATGGTTCGTGGGATTGAGCCCTGCATTGGGCTCTGTGCTGATAGTGTCGAGCCTGCTTGGGATTGATATTCTCTCTCTCTCTCTCTCTCTCTCTCTCTCTCTCTCTCTCTCTGCCCTTCCCAAACTTGTGCGCACACTCTCTCAAAATAAATAAAACCTTAAAGAAAAAAGTAAGCAAATAAAATAGCAAAAAAAAAAAAAAAAAAAATCACCAAAATAACATCTACAACCAAACTCTGTAACAGAGGGATCTCTATGAACCCCAAAATATAAACAGGTGGGGCATGATCACATAGAATCCAAAGGCCCTTGTGATATCAGCATCTATACAGGATAAAGAAGAAAAAAGCCACCAGGCACCATATGCACCTGAGAAGAAGAACCCCAAGATGGTCAACAGGGAGCCTCTGGAGAACACACATCACAGGCAAGTTGAGGACAGCAGCAAACCCCAGGAGGAGTTAGCATGCCTCTTTACAGTCATCTGGGCAACAAGGGATCTGTGGAGAAGTCTGAAAGTACTGAAAAAAACATGACCCTATGAACTCTGGAAACTAATCAACCCTTTTTCCAGGACAAAGCCCCACACTGAGGAGAAACTGCCAGAAGGAGATGCCCAATTGAACAGGGGAGGGACTAAAGGTGTACAGGAGAAATTAGGCCCTGACAAAGGTAGGGGAACACCAGAGGAGGCAGCTATCAGAATAGACATAACTTCACTTTGAGAAAAAGGAACCAAACAAGCAGCTCTAGACACCTGAAACTAGAATAGCTACTTCAACCCAACACATCTGCCAGAATGTTCAGGAAAACCAGTTTCCTATAAAAGTGAGCAGTCAAAAGGAATGGTGGTAAAGCACTGTACAAAGCTCTCACAAGCAAATATAGAGGGGAATGGACAAAGTATCATCCTACAAATAATGAAAATACACCATAACAACAAGTCTACAACACAGATAGAAACTGTGACCTAGACTGTCAAATAAGTTAAAAGACATATAGCTCTCAGATATGGAAAAACAACATAAAAATAGGTGAAATAAGATGGCAGAACTCAAGAAAACTTTAAATGTAACTGCTAAAAATCACTGCAGAAATGAAAACTAAATTAGGAGGAACACAGAACTGAATAAAACACAAAAGTTAAAAAAAAGAAAGTTAAGAGGTATAGAAAAAATTTTTCAAGAATCAATACCCCAGTGTTACCTTTCCATTGCTGTGTATCAATTCACAAAACCTAGGGATTTAAACATTAACAATGATGTATGATCTCTCATGGTTTCTGAGCATCATATAACACATAAATGGGAAGTTTATTTTTTGCCCCATCAGTTCTACAGCCTCAGCTGGGGATATTTGAAGGCTGGGGGCTGGAATCATCTAAAAACAATTCTCTCAAATGCCGTCAATGCTGGTTATTTTCTGAGCGCCCGGCTGGATCTACTGGTTGAAATACCTGCATATGGCCTTTCCAGGTGACGTGCAAAGTGTTTCCTTGACACTCAAAGGCAGGATTTCAAGTGCAAGCCTCCCAAGACAGGACCAGGAAGAAGCTGCATTATTCCTATGACCTAGCCTCAGAAGTCCTGGAGTGCCACTTGTCATCCATTGGTCAGTGCAGCCACAAGACATGACCCTGATTCAAGGAAAAGAAATAGATTCCACTCCCTCCACTGCCTGAAAACTGTGTCAATCACACTATGAGGAAAACATATGGGATGGAATAAATATGCAGGCATGACCATCTTTAGAAAAATAAAATCAGACACAAACCTTCTAACAGAATTTCTGAAGTTTTAAACCAACATGACAGGATGAAACAAACATCACAAACTTTAACTGAAGAAAACTTTCTTAAAAGTCTTACCACAGGGGCGGGCGCCTGGGTTGCTCAGTTGGTTGAGCGTCCGACTTCGGCTCAGGTCATGATCTCACAGCTCGTGAGTTCAAGCCCCACATCAGGCTCTGTGCTGACAGCTCAGAGCCTGGAGCCTGCTTCGGATTCTGTGTCTCCCTCTCTCTCTGCCCCAACCCACTTGCATTCTGTCTCTGTCTCTCTCAAAAATAAACAAACATTACAAAAAAAAAAGTTTTACCACAAAGGGGAAAAAAATAGTACTGACATTATGTTCCGTGAAGGTACACAACTAGCTGGGAAAATCAACCCAGAAGAACCCAAAGTGAGACATAATCTAATAAATCTACTGAACTGTAAAGAAAATAAAATCCTTTGGACATCCATGCAAAACAATCAACTCACTTATAAAGGAAATGAAATTATAAAGTGTCATATTTTTAGACTAGTACGTTATTCCAGATAACAATGGAATAATAGGTTGTGTTACTAAAGGAAAGAAAATTTGAGACAAGAATTTCACACACAAATGGACTTTTAATTATAAATCCCACAGATCAACTATTATGAAAATGTAAGGATTTGGACAATACAGTTCCTTTGTGCCTTTTCTGAGGAATTACTAGACAGTAAGACATTCTAAAGGAGCCAAGAGACTCTGACATAAAGACTGCTGTAAGACACAATCTTTAAAACACACATCATGGCTGTGACTTTGTCAGTCTATAACAGAATTAACTGTTGTGTTAATTGGCATAAATATAACTTTAGAAATATCAACTTCTATGCTTCCCAATAGGAGATGAAGAATCAGAATATGCCCTTGAACTTTGTGGCCTGAAAAGAATTATGAAAAATCCTGTAATGAAAGCACAGTTTCTTCATTATAATTATGACTGATCTGTACTGTGTGATTAAGATTCTAAAGCCAATATTTACCTAATTTATTAGGCTTTCTAATTAAAATGAGTGGTGCTTTCATAGGCATCCTGAGGATTTCAAATTGCATAGGTCATAATGTGACTACTTAACGTGGTGCTGAGGTCTTGTCAATAGACTCAAATTGACAAGAGCAGCTAATTAATGTTACTAAAAGACAGTAACACAACAGTGTTGGACTATTTTTTAGTTGATTCTCAAAAAAACTTTTCTCTATCCTTAGTTGAAATATACAAAAATATTACCCATTTCTTCAAATTATGCCAATATTATATTAAAAGATATAATTGTGCCTATTTTTATATAGGCTGTAAACATATGAAGATCTTTTAAGAAAAATTATGAGATGTTTATAACCAAATGTCCAATTCTATAAGCAACAAGATCAACAACAATGTCTAATTAAGTTCATAAACTTTTCAAATTTTGAGTAAGAAAAAGGAAACAGGTTTGTCCTGGCTGTTTCCTCTGTCCTGGAAACTCTTCCCTCAGGTATCCACCTGGCTCACTTCTTCAAGTAGGCTCCTTCTAAGTGGGAACATCTAGCAGAACCTCACTTAAAAGTGAATTCTCCATCCCTGCTGTTTGTCTCCATGCTGTCATTCTAATATAACATACATTTGTTTTGTTCATTACTGTATCCTCAGTGCCTAAAAAAGCAACTGGCACATAGAAAGCATTCAGTAATTTCAACATATTTGATATATATTCAATTCAATATATTTGAATGAAAGAAAAAATAGCCAGTAGGTCAGGGAAGGTTCTAGATGAACCTTGTGATCAAAAGGTTAAGAGTCATATGGCAATTTTTACCTTCCACGTCCTAGAACCTGACACCAAAACTAAAAACAAACTCCCTTATACTTCTTAGGTACATGAGAATATTCAAAGGTGTTCCGTTACTGAAGATCATACACACTGTAAGTGGGACACTTAATATGAGGCTAAGTGTTCAAGTACCAAATTCAGTGCTCTTGCCACATTAACAGTTCATTCTTAGCAATCTAAGAGTTGGCAGATGTTACAATGAACTTTATAATCTCAACTTAAGGTAAATGGTGAAAATAAAGTAACAATGAGGAAAAGAAAAGAAAAAAAAAACACAATAAGTGTATAATGGACCCAGTAGTTCCCAACTGGGGCAGTTTTGACTCCCATAGGACATTTGTCAATGACTAGAGACATTTTGTTGTCACAAAAGGGAAAGTACTACCGCCTTCTAACAGGACAAAGATGCTGCTAAACATCTTACAATGCATTGTACAGCCCCCACAACAAAGAATTATGAGGCTCCAGAGGTCAGTAGTGCCGAGGTGGAGAAGCTCTGATAACCTGAGACTTGTGTACACCCAAGCAAGACTAAGGTACTATGAAAATCAGTATAGGGATAAAATGATTCTTATCACATTACCTTAAACATTTAGTTCAGTGTTTTCGTTTTAAACGTTATTATTTAACCAATGTACTTTGCTCACATATAAAACCCTTTAATTGGCATTTAATTACCATTCAATTCTTTTTCTTCTAATTAACTCATTAAATGTCTTACTAAGTAAAAACAACACTAAGCAAATGAGCTAATTAGTGTCTAATTATCGGTTACTAAAGATTACTACAAATGACTTACAAATGGCTAGCTTCTTGACTACTACTGGGGATTTCAGTTGCTAACCTTAAGTAATTGACTGCAATTTATATAGCAGGGTGTATACATAAACTGCATGACTGTTAAAGCTGAAGCAGGAAACTTTCATCACTTCCTGGGGAAAGAAGAACATTAGCAAAAGGCTTTTTTGGATTCATGACTACATGCCTCCATCCTGCGGCAGACCATAGAATGAGGAGTGGCATACTGGAGTCAGAAAAAAAAAAAAAAAGGCAGACAGCAGCAGCACTAAACTAAGTAAGCATGGAGATTCTAGCTTATCCAGCAATGGAACACTGATAGGGAAGCTCTAATTTAAATCAGAGATCAAGAGTCTAACAACCCCAGAAGATAGGTTTTATTATTACAAACTGTTTCACTTATTATCACTTGTTTTTCAGGTGTAGAAACTGGATACAGAGTTCAGTCACTTGCCCAAGGACACATAACAAGCAAACAGGGATTCAAACTAGCAATCTAGCATCAGAGTTCTCTTTATCATTAGTAAATGATGCTTTCTTTCTACTACACTGAAATCCAATATACAAGACCTGCTATTGCACAATGAAGTGGACAGGTTTCACTGTTGAATTTACTTGAATTTGTAATCCCAAAGAATAATCAATTACACGGACATGCCCCCCCAGGCCTCAAGACACCATGCCATTGGACAGGCTTTAAATCATATGCCCAGGCTTTGGAATCAGGCAGATCTAGGTTTGGGTTTCCGCTCTGCATGTTACTCTTTGTGTGACATTCAGCAAGACACTGATTCGCCTCAGTTTTTTCATCTGTAAAATGGGGATAATAATGCTTATCCAAAAGATCATTATGATGAGTAAATGAAATCATATAAAATGTTTACACTAGAACCTGGCATACAGTAGGTTTCCCATTTATTTTTTATTGCTATAGCAAATAGCAATCCAGAAAATTTTTGTTGTAATTTTTTTCATTGTTGTGCTAAAATTAAGAAGTGTGCTTTACCCTGTAAGTCAAAGGCTACACAAGACAAATTTCTTGTTTTTGTGTAAGAGAAGATTTCTTTACAGTTCATAATTGTATGGGATACAATTTGTAATTAAAGGAGTGGCAAAAAATGAAAAGAAATATAGCTGCCATTTTAATGGAAGCTAATCTACTCCTATTTCGTATTAGAACCAAGAGCACATAAACTCATTTTCTCTTTCATCACTCAACATTTACTACCGTCTACTAGGGCTAGTAGAATACCTACTGTCTACTAGGGCTAAGATACTCACTAGAAATATAGAAATTTTGGGGGGCGCCTGGGTGTCTCAGTCCGTTGAGCGTCCAACTTTGGCTCAGGTCATGATCTCATGCCTCGTGAGTTCGAGCCCCGCATTGGGTTCTGTGCTGACAGCTAGGAGCCTGGAGCCTGCTTCTGATTCTGTGTCTCCCTCTCTCTCTGCCCCTAACCCACTCGCATTCTGTCTCTGTCTCTCTCAAAAATAAACATTAAAAAAATATATTAAAAAAAAAGAAATATAGAAATTTTTTAAACAAAGGAAATCATTTACAGTAGGAGACAACAAGTTTTTCTCCATTCCACAAATGTTTACAAAGCCCTAGGAATAAAAAGGCAGGAGAGATTGTCGAGATCCCGGTCTCTTCTGGAACTTAGCATGAGCAATGTTATGTGATATGTTATAAAAGCAGGGCAGGATACAAAGACTACCTTCCTCAGATCTGGAGTACCATAGGAGTTTCTCAGTGAAATACTCTCTAAATTTAATGTTGAAGGATAAGCAAATGCTTCCTGAGCCCTAGAGGCATTGTAGCACTACGGTGTTGAGTGTGTGGCTTGGAATCCGATCAGATCCTTATTTCTTGGGTAACTTCAGGCAAGTTACTTCACGGAGAATAAGAGCACCTACTTCATGCTATCGATGAAAGTACTGAATATAACAATAAATGTAAAACCCTCAGAATTGTATCTGACTCATAATTAAGTGCCCAATAAATTTTAGCTATCACTTTTCATCTTTCCAGGTTCACCTCAAATGAGAAGTGAATGGCACATACAAGGATCAGAGACGTAAGAACATGGAACCATTTGGAAAACTGCACATACATCGATCTGACTGGAGTACAGCATTCCTCTAGGGGTGCTGATAGGGCCCATATTCTGAGGTAGAAGCCTGAGTACTACTCTGACTAACCTGAATTTTATCATGATGGTTACAGGTTGTGGGAGACACAGAAGGATTTTTAAGCATGGGAGGCATTTCTAATTTCTATGACAGTAAGATCACTCTGTGAACAATGTGGAAAGTAGGCAGGTCAGGGGCAAAACCCACTGCAAGCAGTTACAGTGCCACTGCAATCAGCTTCCCAGGTGAAAACTTTAAGGGTTTTGACCTATGGCCGTGCAGTATGGATAGAGGACCTTCTTGTAGGTGAGACAAGTTGGGTTAAAGGTCTTGATTTGACCTCCTATAAGACTGGTCATAAATCTCTTACTAATATACTGGGGTTCAAGGTGTAAGAAGAAAGGTGTTTCTGTGTTTTTCCTAGGGCTTGGATCATGCGGCTTTTCTTTCACTTCCTGTTCTTCAATAGACATGTCTTTTCTGAATAGTCCCAAGAATGATGCATTCTAAATGCCTGTAGACTTAGAAAGAATAAAGAATCATTAGTCTCCATGAGCAGGCCAACAGTCTACTTCTACATAGGGCTCCTGAATGGAATGCCAGGGTAAAAAGACATGCACCGATTTATATCCCCAAGCATGCTATATTACCAAGTCTACTTCCCCTGTGTTATAATATTTCCATGTAGTATATTTCATGACAAGAGGTAGGAGCAAATTTACTCTTAATCTCATCCATTGCACTGAATTAAATCATGCACTTTTCAAATATGCATCTTGAATTACTAACAATTTGGGTTAGTGCTGTTTCCATAAAATGTGCTAATAATGAATTATGTTTCAGAGAAAGAGCTAATTCATCAAGGCTAACTGAGCTGTTTTAGAACCTCCTAAAAAGTGCAGATGAATGTGATTTCAGAATCATTTATTGTTAATGTGAAGAGCTAAATTTGTTGGCAAAATTCCGCTGGTATTCTTGGTGAATGACTCCAGGTGCAGTTATTAAGGTCAAATATTATGGTGTCACTGTCAAGATTTTTTTCTCCTATAAAAACTGAGGAAGGATTATGGATCTCTTAATGTAGAGGTCCCTAATGAACTATGCCCCACCTGCAGCTGTTAAGTCAAGATTCATCTCAATAAAAATGTGTGCTTATCAAAGTTCCAATTGTAGTCTTAACAAAATCAGAGCCTTATCGCTTATAAAATCATAAAATTATAGGCTTAGGAAGGAAGTTACATAGTTTATCCTCTATCCCCTTGGCTCCAGATGAGATAATATGTAAAATGCACCACTGCCTCTGGTTTGTGAAGGCCATCTGTTTGTAACACATCTCTTCTGAGGGTCAGGGTTGTTTCAGAAGATCTGGTGGGAAAGACAGCTACCCACCCCCATTTTTTTCACCATTCTACCTGACACATTTTACCTTCAGGCACCTGCCAAAGATGCACGTTTGGTCAAGAAGCACAACCTTCCAAACAGAAGGGCCATTTATCTTATCAAGGGCATTCAAGGATTTGTACTTTCCTGGTGCAAGTTCTAAATAGGTTTATTTAGGGCCAGCAGGAAGATGACATAAGACAGTAAATTTTCCAAGACTGCCTTTCTCGAAAAGCCTGTTCAAGAGATTGACAGCCCTCACAGTTCAGAATTTGAGTACAATCTGAATGTGTACTAATCTTTCTCCTTTTTTACAATTAACAAACCCAGTGATAGGAAATGACTCCCTCAGGGCACATGACTAGATAAAGGCCAACCAGGGATTAAGAACTCAATTATTGCACATTGTCCAAATAACGTGGCTTGTGTAATGGAATATACTCCTGCTTCTAGCTCTCATTTGGTGATTTTTATTTTCCCTTTCAATATTAGGGGGAAGGGGATATTTGGAGAATTTAACCTCTGGTTGCAGAATTATGGAGATTTGAGGTGACAGATGCTTACAAGTTGCAAGTGACTGCTGAAATTGTTTTATCACCTGAGAGGATATGGCCAAATGCCCCAAAAATAGTCATTTCTTGTTTAAAAAAGAAAATCTCAGCAATACAAAAGACAACTGCACTGAATTCCCCCATGCTTTCTGGGTAAGTACAGTGGGCACCTGGTGTCAGAAAGGAGGACAAGACTGAACATGCACAGCCAGGAAAGCATGGGCTCAGAACTTCTTACAACTCCTTAGGAATCTAGAGGGGCAACAAGGGAGAAGCAGCAATTACAGTTTCAAACCCCTGTGCCACCCTCTCTCCCCCAACCTTATAAAATAATCAAACGTACCAACCAGTCCTTTCCTAGCTCTGCTTGATATTTAATTTAGTAGGGACCTGTGCTAAGGGCTGCATGCTTAAAAGAATTTATGAGCAGCATGTTCGAAAGAAACAGTTTCAGGATTTCAACTCAAACCCACTAAAAAGAATGTTAGTTCCTTGCTGGAATCTCAGTTCCTGCAACCTGGAAAACTCCTGTGGAAATCAGAACTACTTTACCTAAAAGGGTCCTTTGTGTCCTCTGCATATTTCTGTCAGGACCACACATCATGACCACTAGAAATGTGGTTTAAAGTGCAGGTGGGAGAATGCAAGGTGAGCGGCAGCAGCTCAGTGGTTTAAAGTCACTGAGAAAAATCACTTGGAGATTTCTGCTGGGGTTGGCAGGTAGTGAGAAGACTTATAAAGCTAACCAAGTAGCCAAGAAACATCTTTTTTACCTTTCTATTGAAAGTATTCTGGGGTGCCTGGGTGGCTCAATCAGTTATGCATCCAACTTCAGCTCAGGTTGTGATCTCACCATTTGTGAGTGTTCAAGCCCTACTTGTGTTGACAGCTCAGAGCCTGGAGCATGCTTCAGATTCTCTGTCTCCCTCTCTCTCTGCCCCTCCCCTGCTCACACTCTATCAAAAATAAACATTAAAAAAATAATTTAAAAAAAAGCATTCTAAAATGGGGGCTCCTAAGTGCCTCAGTCAGTTAAGCATCCAACTCTTGATTTCTGCTCAGGTCATGGTCTCACAGTTCATGGGTTCAAGCCCCGCATCCGTGTCTGCACTGACAGCAAAGAGCCTGCCTGGGATTCTCTCTCTCCCCTCTCTCTCTGCACCTCTCCCCCTCCCCCATTCTCTCTCTCAAAATAATTTTTTAAAAAAGTATTTAAAATGAGAAAAATGGGGAAACTGCAGACTGAGAAATGTCTGTCAGGTCTAATGGCCTTTTAAATATGAAGAATGGAATCTGGGCTACAGCATAATCAGATGAACTTTCAAATACTAGATATTTAATTGAAAAAAGAAAAAAATTTTCTATAAATGAAAGAATCAGGAGGGGGAAAAATCTTTTGCAGCCTTCAAACACAAGTCTGAATGGGGTTAGACCAGGGGTAAGCAAACTACTTATGTACAGGGCCAGATGGTAAATATTTTAGGGTTTTCAGGCTCAAACCATTCCAACTACTCAACTCTGCCACTGTGCTGTGAAAACAGCCATAGACAACCTATAAGCAAATGGGCTTGGCTGTGTTCTAATAAAACTTTAGGAGTGCCTGGGTGGCTTAGTCAGTTGAGTATCTGACTCGCGATTTCACCTCAGGTCATGATCCCAGGGTTGTGGGATTGAGCCCTACGTTGGACTCCGTGCTGAGCATGGAGCCTGCTTAAGATTCTCTCTCTCCCTCTGCCCCTCTCCCCCACTTGCATGCAAACATTCTCTCTGAAGAAATCAGAAAATTAAAATTAAAAAAAAAAAAACTTTATTCATAACATCAGACAGTAGGCTAAAGTTGGCCTGCTGGCTAGCTGTCATTTACTAACCTCTGGACTAGACCTTGATGCCAGGTTGGCTACTTAATCCTAAAGGCATCAACATCAAGGGCCTGCTAGGCCATGTATGCACCCAAGAGCAAAGAATAGGAACCAGCTGCCCAGAGTGAGGCTGCTCAAAGTGATTGGTCTCAAAGAGGAGAAAGTGACTAATGATTTTCAATCTCACTATCCAAATATGGGAACTATATATTAGCCCCTGAGTGTTTTGTTTACATTAGCTTAACTGCTTACTCAAACAGCTCCAACATTTCAATGGTTCAATACAATTTATTAAAGGGTGCCTGGGTGGCTCAGTTGCTTAAGTGTCTGACTCTTGATCACGGCTCAAGTCAGGATCTCATGTTTCATGAGTTTGAGCCCCTCATCAGGCTCTGCACTGACAGTGTAGAGCCTGCTTGGAATTCTCTCTCTGCCCCTTCCCCAATTGTGCTCTTTCTCAAAATAAAATCAATAAACTTAAAAAAAAAATACAATTTATTTTAAAAAAGGATCCTAAGGGCAAATTTCAAATTGACAAATTTCCAAAGAAAAGGAAGATATGGTTGTGAAATGGAGATAACTGGGTTTCCATACATGCCTTGCTGACAGATGTGAAATAAAACTTTGAATATTCCTTGACTTTCTCTTAACTTGATCTTCTAGGTTTTCACCCATAAAATTCAAGTATTTATGGATTAAGGGTCTACTTCTGATGTGGTCTGCTTTAAAGCATCCTTATTTGTCAACAATAAAAATTGGATATCATATGATGGCAGAGAGAGATAAGCTAGTGATAAATCCAACCCACCTTAGTCTCCTAAAGGAAAAAAAAAAAAATCACAATGCATTTTATAAACGTGAAGCATGGAAATGGTGAAGGAAGGCTGGCATTGAAATAAGAGACTAATAGACTTCACTAACTTTTCTCACTTCTCTTCCATGAATCGCCTTGTAAATTTGAAATGGAGGAATCACTAGCACATGCTCTAGAGTTTTTATTGGTGCAATTATGTCTTTAAAATTCACACACCATTTATCACTTTGTTTTATGTGGGGGAAAGGAACTGCCTAACGTCCATATGTGTTGCTGTTTGTTAAAGGCTTTCCTTAGATATGATGATAAATCAGTCTCCAGCTGTGTGTCAGCAACACTGTCAGGCCAAGAAAGGGAGCCCTGGCTGCTTCTCGTATTTTAGGCTTCTCTGAAAGTGAACAGATTTCATCTTCATAGAATCAAAAACCTTAAAGGGAGAAGAAGTTTTAGCAAGTTTCCTCCTCTATCACCTCAACTATGGCCGCTTCCACAAATTGGCCTTCTTTTCAATGCTATAAAAGTAACTTCTGACTGCTGCAGTAGTTTCTCTTAAGAAAACTCCTCCAACTTTTTTGTTTTGCTTTGCTAATCATAACCTCTGATTTAAAGAACTTCACGACTTTTCCTACTGACAGAATATTTAAATGATTTTTATTTTAACGTTTATTTGGAGAGAGAGAGATGGGGGGAGGGGTTAAGACAGGGAGCCTGAGCAGGGGAGAGGCAGAAAGAGGGAGAAAGGGGGGCAGAGACAGAGAGAGAATCCCAAGCAGACTCCATGCTGTTAGCACAGAGCCTGGCTCGGGGCTTGATCTCACGGTTTCTGAGATCATGATCTGAGCCTAAATCAAGAGTCGATGCCCAACCAACTGAGCCATCTAGACATCCCTAATTATAGATTTTCAAAATTTCAAATGAATAGAATATTTTCATGGAAAGGAATGCAGTTTGTTTTCCTCTATTTGTTAGGAATTCACCTAACTTGTGCCTTCTCTAAGTTACAGAAAAAAAAACCAGCCACTCTTTGCCCCATTGCTGGTCATTTGTTCTTCATCTGCAGCTTATTCTTGATCACTCATCTACAACAAGTGTCCTTGTATTTGACCTATACATAGATCCCCTTCTTATGTCTGGTCCCTCTTTAAGGGAATCATTTAACAGACCTGAACCCTACCATACTCACACAAAAGCCAATGTAGGGTGTTTCTATGTTAAGAAGGCACAAAACCTATACCCTTTTCTAGTGCAGCTAGGAGACATCAGGGCAAGAGATGGGATTCAGAGCTAGAAGATCTTAAATCAGATACAACTCTGGTTATGAATATTTAAATCTGGGCTTCATCTGGGAAGCGACATCATTACACCATGTTCCTCAGAGTCATGAGGATTAAAGGAAATAATGGATGTAGAAATGCTTTGTAGGCTCTAAGTGCTAATCTGTTATTTGTTGGCCTGACAACTTTCCTTTTCTGTAGTGGAGTCATCTCATGAACATAGCCTTACTCTCCTTTGAGCCAGATTGCCTTGGATAGGATCAGACATTAGTACTATGTATCACCCTCCAGGTTTTCTGACAAGTTTCTTGCCTTCCATAGCACTGTCTGCAGATCAGGTCCATGTATGCTTCCTAGCCTACACTGATGTTGACCTGAAATTCTTGGAGTAATAACACTCTACTTAGCCACACAGCCAGGGAGGAGGAAGAGGAAGGAGACAGGAGCAAAGTAAGGGGACCAAGAGGTTAGAGAACAAAGGGAGTATTAGATAATGCTGTACCAGAGTCAAATTATCTCTGCAGAAGGGAAGCTTTTCTCAAGCTATCCCACACTTAGAAATGGTTTTATTCAGTCCTATAGATCAGAGACCAGGCAGAAAACTGAAACACTGCACCAGGGAAAGGCATGCTAAAGCTAATGGCGGAAGGAAGTTCCTAAACTGGGGAGACAGTGATGAGGACTCCATGCTTCAACAGTGAAAGCTGAACAATGGTCAGTTCTGAGATGAACCTTGTGATTTTAATATTCTCTAACAGTAAGAAGTAACTAGCCGAGCATAAACTGTGTGGGTAGATCTGCCTAAGATCAGAAGAAACTTTTCCATAAGAATAGTGAAAGAAGGCCAAACAGGGACACCATACGCACAATAATTTCACCTCAGTGAAGAGGATTAAAACTTAACCTCAGAAACACCTTATAAAAAAATAAACACACAAAACGGTGTATAGAATTTATGTAGAGATGCTTCTAAACTGAGTTTTTCTGTCTGCAGATATATTTTTATAACTTCCAAAAAAGTATTTTAGAAGATCACTTGATCTGCACCAATAGCAATCAATTGCCAATTCCAGACACCAGATTTTTGACTAAGGAAGGAGCCCTATCACTCTTAACTCAATTTGCCATCACCTATATTTCTATCTGGTTTAGCCACATTTTAATGTTTACCATGAAATAGTCTTCCACTCTTCCTTCCACATATGGTGAGCAAAACTATTACAGTTTGGAATTTTCAAATTCCAAACATTCATGGATTGGGGCAGGGTGGTGTGATCCAAGAACAATTTCTCAATAACCTAAACTCAAAAATCCTACAAATGAGAAGAGCTCTCAGAAAGAATTATTGAGAGGGAGAACAATTGTCCAAAGGGGTAGAGCCTCTCTGATGAGCACATCCCACTTTCAATCCTGATGTCAACCATATGCAATCCCCAAAGACACTGCTTTTGTTGGCACAGACTTGATTAAAACTAAAAAAATTAGCAAATCACAAATGAAGGCACACAAATGTAAAAGCAAAATCAGCTTAGAATCCAGTGAGTTTAACAGGCCCAGTACTACAGACAGAACAACAATAAAAAACTATTTAATTAGAACTGTATTAAAATATTGGCTCTGCTATTATTAGCCATATAATATTGGAAACATTCATTTCCATGAACATAATTACCTCAACTTTAAAAAGCGGTGATAGTATCTTTTTCATGTTGTATCACGTGGCTCAGTCTCCCAGCAACAGCTAAATCATCTGGAGGTTTACATTTGACCTAGGATAGGCTAATAAAATGCACTTTTCTAACAATTGGGAAATTTTTCATTGAGAGACAAAGGTTGAAAGTCTTTGGAGTGGAGTAACATTGATACCATTGAAAAGACCATAAACTACTACTTCTGAGATACTAGGGGCTGTTTTTCCCTTGCTCCTCTATAGGCATGCTTACTTCCTTTGATCTGTGAGATACCCAAGGACCCTTCCAGTAACTGTCTACAGATTTTCTGTGCGTGTATGTGCCCTTAGTAGCCATAACTTGCTTTCTGATTCCTTTGATTCTTGTAATAAGAAAAATTTTGAATAAAAAATAGGTATTAGGAAGGAGAATACTACAAGTAAAAATTTCTGAAGTGAGGAATTGCAGTAACCCTCCCGTGATCCTGAGCTGGGAAGCCTACTGTGCAATGCCATAGCAGTTGATTCAACAATTTTCTTGGTTATCCCCATCCATGTGGCTTGGGTGGCATGTGATCTAGGCTGGCTAACTGAATCATCAAATCTTAGAGATGCACTGAAGTAATTAATTCAGGATGGGCTCATGACCTAAGCTGATTCCATAATTCAACCCCAGGACCTTTCAATTTGGGGGAAGAAAGAATATCTCTATCGGTTAATGAGGGGATGGAATGTAACACTTGGAGTTACTAGTGGCAGTCTTGACACCTTAAATAGAGAACCTGCCTAAGAAGGAATCAACACAGAGAAAAGCATAACCAAGAATTAAGGGGAATGATCCTTTGCTTGAGAACTTGGATCCAACTGAGCCTGAAACATTATCTTGATACAAGTCTCTGGGGTCTTCCAAATTCTTTGTAAAAAGAATTTCTTCCTTTGATAGCCTAGATAATCCTATGGCCTAGATGATTCTATGACCTATTAAAAGCTTCTGGCCACTGATGCAATGCTGGCTGAAGAAACTTAACAGTACTATAGCAGTTTAAATTTATGTACAACTGCTATATTTGAAAACAATGTCTAGGAGGTTTTTAATTATATAGAGGATTTTTTTTTTTTTTTTTTTTTTTGCCTTCAGTCCCATTGCCTAAATTCCTTGGTAAAACTTGATGTACTTGACTTACCCAACTCTTACATAGGTGATTCCATAAAAAAGAAGGTCCATCGCTTCTGGACAACCCTAAGGTAAGAGGACATACACCAGCCTGTCTTTCTGCTAATATACTTGCTGGGAGTCACTCACTAGACAAGTGTTCTCTCACCTGGTCAGAACACTGACTTAACTTTTTTGAGGAATGAGGATCACAGACTGTCAGGACATCTTTACCATTTACTTGGTCATATTGGTGAGAATCTATTGACTTAATTGCCCTCTTGCTGGAATGCTTTATTTTGTTCCCTGTTTCTAACAAAGACAAGTGGTTGCCTTAAAGCTTGCTTATATTTTATCTGTATTAAGTGGTTCTATTTCTATTCTCCACTTATCTAGGAGAAAAAGAATCTGTTCCATTTCCCACCTCTGAAATTAGAAAATTTGTTTCTAATTCTAATACAGACTTATGGCCTAGATTTTTCAGGCATAGAAGCCAATAAATTCCCTTTGGCTCAAACCAATTTGAACTGAATTTTCTATAACTTACTACCAAAAATGTCTCAACTGGGGCACCTGGGTGGCTTAGTCAGTTAAGCATCTGACTTCGGCTAAGGTCATGATCTCACATTTCGTGGGTTCAAGCCCTGCATGGGGCTCTGTGCTGACACCTTGGAGCCTGGAGCCTGCTTCAGATTCTGTCTCCGTCTCTCTGCCCTTCCCCCACTCATGCTCTGTATCTCTCTCTCAAAAATAAATGAACTTTAAAAAAAAAAAACAAACTCAAAAAAAAAAAAAAAGTCTCAGGGTGCCTGGGTGGCTCAGTCAGTTAAGCACCAACTTCAGCTCAGGTCATAATGTCACAGTTCATAAGTTCAAGCCCCGCATCAGGCTTTGTGCTGACAGCTCAAAGCCTGGATCCTGCTTCAGATTCTGTGTCTCCCTATCTCTTTCTCTAAAAAAAAAATAAATAAACAAACATTTAAAAAAAATTTTTTTAAAGTCTCAACACAGCATCTGACCCACACCATTAGCCTACTTTTTTTTTTTTTTTTAAATAAAATTTTGTCAGGTGCAGGTCTTTTTTTTTTTTTTTAATGTATTGTCAAATTGGCTAACATATAGTGTGTAAAGTGTGCTCTTGGTTTTTGGAGTAGATTCCCGTGGTTCATCGCTTACATACAACACCCAGTGCTCATCCCAAATGCCCTCCTCAATGCCCATCATGCTATTTCCAACAACATCGATGGAACTGGAAGGTATTATGCTGAGTGAAACAGGTAATTCTTTTTTAATTCCAGTTTATCTCATGACTTTATCCAACTCTAAGTTCAAGAAGCCCTCTCCTTTCTACCAGCAGATGAAGAAATAGGGAAAGAACACCTGAGAAAACTTTATGGGCAGATATATAACATTTCTGCTCACATTCTACTATAAGAACTCAATCACGCTGTCATACCCAACTACAAAAGGATCTGGAAATGGTAACTATGTTGGTACCTAAGAGGAAAAGTAGAACATGGATTATTGTGAGCACGGACACTCAGCCAAGGTATTAATGAACTTTTAAGACATCATCCACCTTAGGGACGCCTGAATGGCTTGGTTCGTTAAGTGTCTGACTTTGGTTCAGGTCACGATCTCAAGGTTCATAGGTTCGAGCCCCGTGTTGGGCTCTGTGCTGACAGCTTACAGCCTGGAGCCTGCTTTGGTTTCTCTGTCTCCCTCTCTCTTTGCCCCTCCTCTGCTCACACTCTGTCTCTGTCTCAAAAATAAACAAACATTAAAAAACATTTTTAAGAAGAAAAAGAAATTCTCCATCTTCTGTTACATGAAAAGATCCTTCCCATCTATTCCCACAGCTTCTGGTTTAGAGACACACTATAAATCCTAATTAAATACACTATAATCTACTTAAGTGCAGAAACTTTTTATAACTTTATTCTCATAATGTTTAAATATAGAGAGTACACGAAATATTCTAGTGAAATCACTGAACTAGTCAAGTCTCTAGTTCCACCTATCTTAAATTATTCAAGTCTAAAATTATCGGTGGTTTCTTAAACACCTCCCACAATGCCAAGTTGCTGGCAAGAAATGGTTACCTAGCCAGAAAAGTTATTCTAAAACTTAGGGCTTTCTCTTTTCCTCTTTCAAAACCAGAGGCTTTCATGACTAATACAGAGCTTAGTACATAGTAAGCACTAATTATAAATATGGTGAGTAAGCAAGTGAGTGAGTAATTGAGTGAACTAACGGGCTACAGACTCAGGAGTTTTATAAATCAAACAAGTTTGCTATTCAATCATTCAAGCATTTGGAAATCAGTAACTTCAGGTGTTTTTTTGTTTGTTTTTGTTTTGCTTTGTTTTGTTTAACCTCTAATTCTCTTGTAGGTTTCTGGCCCTGATCCAAATGAGTCTAACTGACTCATATTGACCTATTTCATCTAACACCTAGTGTTTCCTGGTAACCTGGTAGATGATAAAGATTCCAGTTTTAGTCCTTGACAGAACACTAACTTACTCTATGCTTTTGAGCAATTCAGTAGTTCCCAGGACTGCGACCTCCCCTTCCTTTGAGCCACAGCCCTTATGTGTCACTCAGTTGAGACTTTCCTAAACACTAGCTATACCAGCTCACTGTCTTGTGTTGGTGTCATCTTTCAAATGGTTACATAACCTCTTCCTCTGGGAAGGGCTTCTCTTCTCAAATTGGTTGAGAACAGTGTGAGAGTCCATATGTTCTTTGCTATTTCTAACAGTCACTTTTGCCATACACAAAGGAGAAGCAGATAAATATTCCTGAGATTCACCAATGAATCTGTTCCACATGCAGCAGACACTAGTTCTAACCATGTTTCAGGTAGAACGCTGAGCTACATTAAGTCATAGCCCCTGACATCAGAGAGCATCATCTAGTGGGGAAAGAATGATATTAAATATCTATTATGCAATGTAATAAGTGTTATAGAAGAATATAAAAAAATAAAGGAGTATATAAAAGAAATGAAAAAAATTAATAAACTGCATAGGTTTAACAAACCCAACTCCACCACTTATTGGCTATGTGGCCTTGGCAGAGTGCTTAATCTCTCCTACCCTCAGCATCCTCATTTGTGAAATTTTAATAGTAACAATATTACCTCATAAGGTTGTAAAGAGGATTAAATGTATTAACATACATAAAATGCTTAGAACTGTGCCTGATCTCAGTAAATACCTAGTAAATGTCATCCATTACACTCATTAGTTATTATGACTGTTCCTTGTAAAGTACAATGAAGATATGGTAAGTGATGCATAAATTGAGGCATATTTGAAATGAATACATATTTTTAGATTCCAAAAGTGAAATGGCTCTGGGGATCCTGGGTGGCTCAGTTGGCTGAGCGTCTGACTCTTGATCTTGGCTAAGGTCATGATCTCAGTTTTGTGGGTTCAAGCCCCATATTGGGCTCTGCACTATCAGTACAGAGCCTGCTTGAGATTCTCTCTCTCTCTGCCCCTCCCCTCCCTGCTTACACTGTCTCTCTCAAAAAAAACACTTTAAAAAAAAAAAAGTGAGACACTTCTAGAAGTATTTTAAAAGGCCATTTGTATATCTCCAAGTATTATTATTTACTGAATTAGAATTCTGTTGCTCTATTCTTAGAACTCAAATGAATCCAGTATACACTATGAAAACTCAGTTTGTACTGACCAAGTACACTGCACTCATCTGTTTTTAAATGGATCTGGTAAGAAACAGAATTACTACTTTCTGAACTATTACTGCAGCATACTAACTCATGAAGCCTTCCAGTTACCAAGAGAGTGGACTGCTCTCTTTGCTGTTTCTTTGAGTTTCAGAGATTCAAAAGTGAGATTCAGAGCTGAGTTGTCTGTAGAACTGGCAGACTGGTGACACTGCTGGGTATCTATTCATATGATTTTATGGTATAAGGTTGCAGTTAGGGGAAGAATTTAGTGCAGGGAGGCTTGAGTCAATGGCAGAGGAGAGAATTAGATATGGAGGGAATTGCTTAGCATCTGTCTCCCTGCCAGCCAAAGGGACCAGTGTTAAAATCCTATAGAGAGAAACGGAGTTCAGAAGCCAGAAGATCTGATAAAGTATAGGTGATATTCTGGGAACAAAATGTGCTTCTTCAGATTTTATGAAGCAAGACAGAATTGGAGTAAGTGCCATCTTCATCCCACCAAGCCCAGCGCCAAACCCAGGTTCCATTGCCACACTCCCAGTGTACTTGGGAGTTCTCTCCTAGCACAGATAGCATCTAACCCCCTGAGCCACACTGTAATGAGAGTCAGGGTGGGACAACTGCAGAGCCAGTCAGAACCACAGCTAGAAAGCAGAGAAGGTCATGAGCATGTGTCTGTGTGCTCAAACCCTGGGGACTCCCAGAGGAAACTAGGGGAAGCTTTAAAAGGGACTATAAATCTGTAAAATGGGAATAATCTACATTTACTGGGGGAGAAAACAACTTTAGTAGAAGTAGGCCATTTTTACTAGCTAGTAAGAAGCAAGAGTAGGATTCAAATTCACTTCTCAGTCCAAGAACCCATTCCCTTTCAGAATATCATACTGCCAAATTACTTTATATTGTGGCCATGGCACCATTATAGCTACCTCTGGGGAAGGCAACAGAAAAAATAAAGTTGTAGACCTTCAAGTTAATTACTACAATGTCTACTATTTCTGCTATTTTCAGGAGCACACAAACACATACCCAACACCCACCCCACAGCACTTCGTCTTTTTATACCAGAGGAAGTGTGCCTTAATCAGGTAATATTCAGTAAAAACCCAAGATAGAGGATCATTTCCAAACTACCCATTTAGCCAAGAGGAAGGCTAAGAAGTAAGCCACATTAAGACGAAAGTGGCTATGGTAGTGAAAAGACAGAAGTTACATCTTACGTGTGCTTCTCCAAATCTGAATCCCTCCATCCCCAAATGGTAGGGATGCTTAATTAAATCCATATTTTTTAAGCACTCCAATCTTTTTTAATGTCATTATTTTTCATCTTTTGCATCTGGGTAAATACTCCTATTTTGGCACAAGAAAGAAAAGGCGGGTTCCAGAAACCATTCTGCTGCTAGGAGACCTAACGGCCTGAAAATGAATTTTTGACAAATTGAAGAAGCCACCTTCTTGCCCTGCACCTAGACAGTAAGGCATTTCATAAAGTGGCTTTATCCCTTCCACCACCACCCCTAACCCCCGCCTGCTCCCCAGCCCAGCCCAGACCACATTGTTCAGTGCTCTCCCTGGAACATCTGATGCCCAGAACACCGCTATTTCAACGTGCCTTGGAATCATCCAGGACGGTTATTGTGACTAAAACAGATTTTTAAATAGAAGGACTTCAGTTATTTAGATTTATATCCCCCAATGATCGGTGCTGCTTTGCTACTGAAAGCTATTTCTCTGCTTTATTCAGCATCATTCTTTTATGCTGACTATACACACTGTGACTGAAAAGACTCCTTCCAAATATGGCTCCAAACAGTTGATTTAAAAGATTTAGCTATGGTCTTGCAAGGTTAAGTATTTCTATACACTCAGCTTTAATTTGGAATTATATCTTCATTTGACTCAAGAGATTCTCTTTAACTTCATGATTATAAAAGGCCTCCACTCTCCCATATGTGCCCAAATTAAGCCAGGAAGGCTTGAAATTCACCACCATATGGAATTAGTTTGTCCTTCCTCTGGGTTCCGACAACACTTCAAACTTGTCTTTGCTTTTATATTTACTAGGTATCATAATTATTTATACCTTTCTTTCCCTGTAGCAATAAATACCTGAAATATATTTTAGGCATCTTTTTATCCCCAGAGCCTAAACAGTGCTCGGCAATTACCTAACAGGTATCCAGTATAGAGACTGTTGAATTGGAATTGTACGTGTCCATGATAACCACTTCAATGCCCTCAGGCACTGGTCATACTACCAGATCCTATTTCTTGTCCATTTATACCTCATGCCCACCCCTTCTCTTTACTCCATGAACTACTGCCTGAAACCACGAGAATCAGTTCTAAGAAGTACGACAGTGAGAAATGTTTACAAAGCTAATGGACATGTATTGAGATGTCCCTGCTTCTTTATCTATATATCCCATCTTTCCCCATGTTTATTCAAACTCAAGCTCTCCGTTACCTATACTAATAAAGGGAAGCTAAAGTACACATAATTTAAAACAGCATATCATCTAAATAATCCCCTTGTCCTTTTGGGAAAAGTGTCATACACAAGCAAGAGCTCTGACTTTAGAGACCTAAGGCTAACATCACATTCCTTATTTATAACATGACCCTGGATAAGTCACTGAACCTTTCTGAAACTCAGCTTCTTCACCCACAATGCTTACTTTTCCTAGCCACAGGACTAGCATCTATATTATACAAGTTTTTCTATATTCTTCAAATCCTAAAATACAAAATACACATCTAAGACTGTGTGAATATTACACTTGAAAGATTATCTGATGGCAAGGAGTGATGAGTAAACTGGCATCAGATTACTAATTGGTGTCTGCCAAGTAAATGTTCAAATAAGTTTACAGTTCCCAAGACTAAACTAAGTGACGTGAAAAGGCAGTCCAGCTACTTATTAGGTACAGGGATAGCTGGTTAAGGTTATAAAAAAGCCATGATTGATCCACTATGTGGCTGGTTCCTCTGCAGATAATCAAGAGTTGACTAACTCACAGCAAGGGCACAAGATAGCACCTTGCACCACCGTTACCCATATGGTGGAAAACGAAGGGTGCTTGTGCCAAATGCAAATCCAATTAAAACTTGGAAAGGTTGCTCCGTTATCACATTTGCAGCCATAATTAAATTTGCGAACTGGGAAGAGCTGCCAAGCTTGCTTCTCTGTTTTGGAAGGTGGGACATCTGTTAACATTAGTACGGACATGGAGCATGGGGAGTAAGTCACAAAAATCCTGCTTCAAAATGAACATTCAAAATAAACGATTTTAAGATTCTGAATACTAAGTCTTCTATTGTTTTATGTGCCTCGGTTTCCCGGTTACCTCTTCTGTGATTTTTTTATATACAAATGACTCTCCCCCACCATTGCTCCTTTCCAAAGTCAAAAATTTTAAGGATTAGAATTCATATCTGACCACAATTTCAACAAGGAAGTTTATCTATGATCAGAATTAGGCATTTTTAAGGACCCATGATACTCCAATGGAGCCACTAGACACTGCTGTAATTACATGTGACTTGATTCAACCACCTATAGCAGGCAGCAAAACTGGAGGGCTCTGGAGCATGCAGTTAATATTAATGTATTTGCATAGTTTGTTATAGATGACATAAAAGTTCATATTCACAAATTATCTTAACCTGGACAGTAATTTTATATAGTAGTTGTACTCTCATTTTGCAGAAAAGATTCTGAAGCATTAAGAGAAATGCTGATAATCTCACAAATGGTAAGGAGGGATAGAATGGTTTAATAATCGTACTCTACATATATGTATTTCCTTTATAAGCTACATAAACATGTCAAGGAGCCATTCACCTCACCCCCCATAAAGAGCTAAATGTTTTCTTCCAAACAACTTTTCCAGGATTATGACACTCAAGTCTACTTTATATCTATCAGGATGAAACCCTAACCTGAATGAGAACCAAAGCAACCCTCTCAAAATCGCATCGACAAATTCTGGACTATGAAGAAAACCAGAAAGCACTTGGGCCCTGACATGTATCGTACCAAAAGGGGAAGGAGGAGAGTGTGGGAAAACGAGCTCTAAGCTGGGAGGCTTGAGTTCTCATCCTAATGGCACGCCCTTGGCTAACATACTTCATTTCAGTATTGTTTCCACAAGAGAAGGAAGACATGTAGCTGGAGGAGATTCCCCGTAAGCTCTTTTCCAGGCTTGAAAACTTCATGACTCCTGTGAAGGACATGGAGCTGGAGTTGCTGCCTTCTGTCTTCCTGATGTACTGACAGATCTGAGTTTGAATGATGCTAACCTCATGTACGTTTCACACACCAACATCTCCCCTATGGGAATTCAGCCCCTAGACTCTCTCACAAATCACAATGCATCTTAAGTGATCATCAACCTAGGTAAAGGAGCAAACAAATTGCCTTTGCAGTTAATGACGTGACAGCAAGAGACCTCAGAGCAGCAATTTATATAGAAGGATTTTCAAAAGAGAATGCTGTGTACTAGGGCTGTGCAGGGGATTTTAGTGGTCATTTTGATGCAGGCAGGCCAGCCGGGTCTGAGGACCCCAAAGGACCCTGGCTATGTACTGCATGGATATCAAACATGAGCCAGCAGGAGATGAAAGCAGAGTTTAATTAAGGTGTAGAGAGAGCACAGATACAGATGGTATCTGGGAGACTCAGAAAGGAGAGAAGAGTCCCATCTTTGTTTCGGGCCCAGAATTTTTACTGAGGATTGTGGTCTGGTGTACGTGTCCTCTCAGGCATCCAGGAGCCTGTTAGAACAAGGACAGGGCCCAGGTGTCCTTCATAAGTCAATTATTCCTTGGACTCAGTGGCTCTTGGCATTGAGGTGTCTAGAGTCATTGGTCTAGAATGTGCATATGAGGTCATTCTCACCTGGTCCTTCCTGAGATGTTATCTCTTCTAAAAAGGTCATTAACTCCTTGCCCCTTACCAGAAGGACATATACTATATGCATTCTGAGGCAGGTGTAAAGTGGGGGTGCAGGTCCTTGCAAGAATGGAATCAGGAAAAGGAGCAAAAAGCAGGTTTTTATGGAGTCCTTCAGTTTCCCTGTCTCAATTGAATTTTATATGAAAGGTGGCTTAAATATAGAAAAAAAAATTCTGAGAACTTATAACTAAAATCTAGCCCTCCTGTATGTTTATAGACTGAATTCACTATATAAGATTAGTGAATTCTAGAATTTTGTATTTACATGCATTTGTGTGTGTGTGTGTGTGTGTGTGTGTGTGTGTGTGTGTATAATGTAGGAAGATGGAAACTAGATACCAATAACACTGTGGGATAGTTTGAAAAGCCAGAATTTTCCAGAGAGCTTAGTGTTTCGAACCTAAAAGTAGAATACTGTAAGAGTTTGTAGTCTGTGAAAGATCTTCACACACGGCTTTGTTTGATCCTGACTGCAACTCTGTGAAGAAGAAAGGGTATTTTCCCCATTTGATAGATAATGCTAGGGGAGGGTATTAAGGGTTGTGCCCAAAGTAACAATTAAAAAGTCTATTATGCATTTGAAGCCACCAGAGCACATGTCAAAAGCCCACAAAATATATAACTTCTTTTCATATGGCTGTTTCAGATAACCACCAAAACTTAGTAAGTCAAACAGCCCCATTACTCAAAAGGCAACCAGATAAAATAACTGAACATTCAAGAACATAAGTATCAGTAGAGGTAGCATTCAGTTTTTCTGACTCCCTTGCAAGTAATCAGGACAATGTAATATGGTAGCATTTAGGTCAGAGTTTAGCTTATTAAAGGAAAAATTATTTCAAATATATGTGAAATAATCAAACTATATGATGAAATCATTTTTCCTTTTGAGAATTTTCTTCTTTCAGTTTATTATATATGTGTCAGTAACATTTATATAGAAATTATAGTCAAGTGCAATTTACCAAGAAACATTATTCCAATATTATATGAACTTAACCTTCTAAAAGCCTCATGATACATAATCTGTTGTCCTTTCAACATTTTACCTAGCTAACCTTACAAGGCATCAAAACTCACCTCAGTCCTGGAATCCTTTTCTGACCTCTGTTGTTTCCATCACAAATTTATTTGGTAATTTTCTGTCTACCCCCCTGGATTCCAAACTCCTTGAGGTAGGGGCCTATCGGTCTTTGTATCCTAGTCTCTTATTACTTTTAGGTGCGCAATAAGTGAGAATGACAAATGAAAGCAGGAAATGAGAGATATGATCCAGGTAACATACTGGAGAATGTGCAATACCACGTTATTATTTGAGCTTTTTGGCCGATATTGTAGAATGTCCAACAGAATGTCTACTTCACATTTAAATTAAACACAAACTGCTTTCTTGGGAGAGACCCTCAAAACCAGGGGCTGGACAGGGCCTCCAGGAACCAGCCGGTCCAACCCATGCACATAGACAAGTGAGTATCTAAATAATCTAGGGGGTTTGCTGTTTCATTTAAAGCCTCACATGTTTTTCTCTTGAAACAGGAAAATAAAGAGGGCAAAATCTGGATGTAGAACTGTTTCCCATCCAAAAGAATCCTGCTTCCTTGCCCTGATCCTTGAGAGTCCTTGGAAAACTGCCACTTACAGAAATTTGTTCCTGTTCATATTTTCTTCTCCAGTCTTCCATTAACATAATCTCTTCCTCCCTCACACACACTTTCAACTACAGAACAGAATGTCCATTTCACACTGTTCAAAATCTGTCTCATTTTTCAGTGCTAAAACGATACAGTACCCTGCAGCTTTTCAGACACTCATTCTTTTAAAGGCATTGGCTGAACCAAGTTCATTGGCTGTGGGTTTAATAAACTCTCCCGGGTGCTGATATCTTTCAGCCTGTCAATTTAAAAACCCTTTCTTGAGCACTATAGATCACTGCAGAGACAGAAGTGCACTCACAAAGAGAGACAGCAGGAAAACACCAGAATGCAAAGAAAGCAAATGAATGGCTCAAAGGTTGCCACTGATGAAGATAATTAATAGCCCAGCTGTAAATAAAATCACTTTAAGAATGCAAAATGAGATACCACCATTAGAAAGAGGTTGTTTACTTTCTGGCACCTTCAGGGATAATGAATACAATATACATTAAGAATTACCCAAGATGTCCATTTAAAAATTCTTAGATATCCTCCTAAGCACTCAAACCCCTGCCTAAAAGACAAAAGATACCAACAGCTAGCTCTATTAGTGCTCTTGTTATTTCATTTTAGGCTCACATAATATCCAGACCAGTTAAGTCCAATCTTCCTTAAAGATAACACGTTTCCTTCTCTTTTAAATTTGATCACATTCTCTATATAACATACTTGGCAAACTGCCCGCATATGGTCCTGCATTGCCTTTTAGTTGTGTATGTTTAAGTGTTGTCTCACCCAACAAAATCAAACTACTTGAGGATAGAAATAATGACTTCTATTTCTCTTGTCTAACCCACAACAGCTGGCATAGTAAAAAAGCACAACACAGGTGCTCTACATAAACTCTTTGATAGGAATAAAAAGAGAAACTTGGGAGATAGAGAAAGTTTGATTCTTTCATTCCTTCTGGACTTAACAGAAATGCTATCTCAGAGCTTTCTCAACTCATGCATTATTGATTTTTACAGGTGCCACCTTTTTCAAAGGAGATATGGGGCAATAACAGCCAAACACAGTGTGTTACTCTAATCAGCAACAATTTCGGCCCTATCCTAATCAGAAACCATTGTGCAGTTAGGATGGGTCCCATAAATGACAATCATCTCACCATTGTTAAATGGTGAATGCACCATAATATCATCAAAGCAGAAAACTGCCCCAAAGCATTCTCTTAAGTAATCGTACTGAAAGATTAGGCACCAGCAGGTAATTTGGCCTTATCTTTCTCTGGAAAAACTTAGAAGAGACTTGAAGTTGAATAAATCACCATGAGCAATTGTAAGAACAAATCACCCAGGGCAATTTGATATCTTTCTGTCTTCACACACATGAGGAAGATCATTTTATAGTCATGATTTTCCTATCATACTCTGGGCTCTGTAGTTCTGTTAGAGTGAATAATATTCTCCTTCCCCCATCAAAAACAGTGTGCTTGAATTGATTCAAACATAGGGTTTCCCAGAAATAAGAGAGATTTACACAGGATTAATTGCTTTCCCAGTCTCCTGAATGATATCGAGATTTTGGACCCATCCTGGAAATAGGTGTCCTGTCATGACAGCCAAAAAAAGAAATCAGAGTGTGATAAAAGACATTTTAGAAAAAGAGCAAGGCCAAGAACAGATAGAGTATGAGAATACTCTAATAATTTTTTTTAATTCATCATTGGAGTTCCCTGGAGAACTGTATTATTAACTTATTAAATCTATATGAATTAAGCACCAAGATCTGCAAATAACTATGCTGAGAAATTCAAGGCATTCAGAGCTAAAAGATCCATCCATGCCCTTGGGGTCCCTGGGTGGCTCAGTCGGTTCAGCCTGACTTCGGCCCAGGTCATGCTCTCACAGCTCATGAGTTCAAGCCCCGCGTCAGGCTCTGTGCTGACAGCTCAGAGCCTGGAGCCTGCTTCAGATTCTGTGTCTCCCTCTCTCTCTCTGCCCCTAATATATAATATATATATATATATATTGTTGCAGTAGGCTTATCCTATACTTCAGTGTATCTGTACAAAGCTCAGAAGATTCTTAATAATTAATCCAATTTGGAAGAGCCTCCATTAAATTGTAGGTTAGTTGAATGAGACAATCTGCACATGGAATGGCAAGTGCACAATTAGGAAACTCATGTTCATTCATCTGGTTTTGAGGAATAAGTAAGATTTCCACAGTGAGAAATATAAAGGGTGAGAATATTCCGAGGTAAGGGAACAATCTGAGCAAAGCACAAAGGCAAGAAGTCACAAAGCATATCAGGAGAGAGAGGGAAATCAGTCTAGGAAGGCATATGGAAGCTGGAATACAGGTCTTGATTGACCAGATAAGGAGTTTAGCCTTTAATCACCACTAGGTGAGACTAGGAAACAACTGATAATTTTCCAGAAGAATAGCATAATCCAAGTATTACTTATGAAGAATTATTTAGCAAACAGGAGTTTACAAAATGAATTGGATTTGGGGGGGGGGGGGTAGTGGAAGCTTATAAACAAGGGAGTGGCTATTGTAATAGCTTAAGCAAAAATGAGGAACTAAACCAGAGAGTGGAGGGGGCGGGGACAGGGCAGGAAGGGCTCTAACAAAGTGGATCTTAGAGTGAAGAAACTTATAGAACTTGGTTACAAATCATGGATGGAGGGAAAGGGAGAGGAAGTAGGAAGGTGAAAGGCATTGCAAAGCCATATATATAGCCATGGAAGAATGAAGGTTAACTAGAAACAAGAGAATTCGAAAGTGGAGCTAGTTTGTCAGTACAGGAGTAGGATTGCAGATGCTGATTTCATCTGTTGAGTTTAGATTTACTGAGTTTAAAGGATTTGAAGACTATCAGAGCAGAAATATCTGATATAGAGATGGGATGCCAGGAAGGTAACATAATTGAGTACAGCAGGCCATGGATAGGACAATCAAAAGTCTGCAGACACTCTTAACCATACTATCTAGCAGCTGTGCTCCTTGGTATTTAAAAAGTTGAAAACTTAAGTCCACACAAAAACCTGTACACAGATGTTTATAAAAGCTTTATTCATAATTTGCAAAACTTGGATACGACCAATATGTCCTTCAGTAAGTGAATGGATAAACTGTGGAACATCCAGACAATGATTATTCAACATTAGAAGGAAATAAGCTATCAAGAAATGAAAAGACATGGAGGAAACTTAAATGTACATTACTAAATAAAATCAGCCAATCTGAAAAGGCTACATTTATGACTCTATAAGATATTCTAGAGAAGCCAAAACTATGGAGAGACTAAAATGGATCAGTAGTTGCCAGAGCTTGGGAAAAGGGAAGGATGAACTGACAAACTATAGTGGGTTTTTAGGACAGTGAAACTACTCTGTAGGATACTATAATTGTGGATACACATCATTATACATTTGTCCAAACCCAAAGAATGCTCAACACTAAGTGTGAACCCTAATAGAAACTATGGACTTTCATTTTTCTTATGTTACCATTACCCCTAGTCCTCCGCACAAATGCACATACTCCTGGGGAGTAGTACATCACATTTCTAATGAATTTTTCTAACAAAGAGCAGGAAAGAGTATGCAGACTGAGAAAAGGGAGGATTTAATTGAGAATCTTCTGAAAAGGAGGTAGGCAGGAAGGCAAGGGGCAGCAATGAGGAGATCCACTTCCACAAAGATTCTCCTATGTATGAAGATAAATACTTTCTTTGTTAGAATAGATCTTAGCTGTTGATGAAGTTGTGGACTGCTTGGGACTATCATAATTGCTGCCAGGGGTATAACTTAATTCAGCTGCTTTGGAAAATTGCTATTATCTACTAATGCTAAATATATGGACACACTATCATAACTCAGCAATTCCACTCTTAAGTACACATCCAATAGAAATGTGTATGTGTGTGTGTTCACCAAAAATACACGTATGAGAATGTTCGTTGCAACACTGTACTAGCCAAAAACCAGAACTCAAATGCCTAACAACAGTGGCCTGCATAAATGCACTGTGGCACAGTAACAGATATGATGTAGTGATGAGAAAGAATGAACTACTACTATATACAGCAACCTAAATGCTTATGACAAGCCTAACAGTAAATGAAAGAATCCAGATGCAAAAGATGCCATTTATATAAAGCTCAAAAACAGGTAAACATATTCTACAGGAATTAAAGTCAGGAGAGTGGTAGATGTTGGAAGGAGGAGTGGCTGAGACATAGCATAAAAAGTATTTCCAAGGTGCTGATAATACTCTCTTCATCTGGGTAATGATTACAAGAGTATGTTCACTTACTAAATGCACCAAGCTGTACATTTACGATTTGTGTTCTAAAATTGAACATATACATAAAGAAGCTTTACAAGTTGTATAGGATTGGAGGATTAGGGCTGATTTTTAATTCAGGATATCAGAAAATGCTCTATGGTAATTAGAAACAGATTTGATGGACTTCCTTGTGTAGTCTAAGTCCTACACATTTTAGTATTTACTTTGATCTATGATATAATTAAAATGTTCTGTTGATAAAGGGGAAAACATTTCGACTTTACAGAGAAGCTTCAATAAATTGATTCTGTTTTTAAGTTGGTAGAATCACTTTCTTTGATATTAACTCACTTATTCTAGGCATGTTCTGAGAACTGAGAGCTGAGGCTAAAACAAAATACAAGAACAAGACTAGCCTAGATTTAATGGGTTGGGGAATTGGGAAGAATGGATTTGGGTCACAAATGAAAGCTATCAGCCTGAAGGGAAGTGAAAAAATCACTAAATGTCAGTTCATTCCATGGTGGATTGTTTCCACAGCATGGCAGTTATCGTGTTCGCCTGACATGGTGGATATAGCTCAGAGTCTGAAATACACAGCCAGAGTCTCTGCAGGGAGCCCTCTCCTAGCACTCAGGGTATTTGGCATGCAAAAGATTTCATATGAGCCAGCATAATATAGGTTAGAGATGAGATAACCTCCCCTTCACCCTCCTCCCACATACCCACACACACACTTTGATCAGTAGTGGCTGCCTGAACCGTGGTGTCAGGGCAGATTCTGAGCCAATATGCAGTTTCAGCAGAAGAGAGTCCTACGATGGCTCATCTATGTTTATTATGACGGTAAAAGGAAGAAATATAAGGTGACCAGCTCATCTCAGTTTGCCTGAGATTCTCCTGATTTTAGTACTCTGCATTCCAGGGTACCAGGCAAACCAAGATAATTCTCTCTCTACCAGGAAATAGTTACCTGCTTGCCTTCCATGGTCTAGTTCAAAGAGCCTAGTATATGGAGAAAAACAACTTAAGCTGGTTACTTCTTTTACACAACTAATTTATTAGATACTTTGGAAACACCACTTTGTCTCTCAGAATCTCAGGTTTCTTGTATTAACTAAAGAAAAGAATATCTACAGGATGGTATGAGAGGGAGGACAAAAAGAAACAACAGTTAGAAGATAAAGAGAATTACAGGTCATAGTGTGGAATCTCAGTAAATATTACTAGCTCTTCTTTCTGGAACAGCAAATTTTAATCAGGGCTACAACTAGCACCCTTAATCAGGTGGAGCACCTGTTAATGGCACATCCAAATCAGTTTTCCAAATTATGTTCAGTGATGTCTAATTAACACCCAAAAGGGCACCAGGACAAAGTATGTTTCAGACACTCTGCGTAAATAAAGGCAAAGAGCCTCTTTCCTGTGACTTTTCCCAGGCTCTTCACTACACCAACATGTGAGGAAACCATCCAAGAGAGGGATATAGTGAGCTACTACTTCTCCCAAACTTAATTAGGAAATTTTTCCCCCTCATGAATCATCTCTTAAGGTGAGCACTCTTCAGAATATACCCAATAAAATGTTGACCCACCCCTACTGAAGGAAAAGCAATGCAAACCAAGTTCATGTCTATATGAAAAATGAGTACAAAACGATTTGCTCCTAAAGAAAAATTTGTGAGTGAAAAGAAAAGCAGTGGTCTTGGAGTTAGAGACCAGAAAGCAAGCCCACATTTTTATCATTACTGAGCTTTAGGGCCCCAGTCCTTTCTGCATGCTGGAAAAAAAAAAATTCTAGAAAGTCTCTACTCCCTTCCCAGTATTCTTATTTTTTTTTTAAATATTCCCTTGGAAGCAGCATTCTTCAAATACCTTGATATTAAAAAGTTAGCTACAGAATCCATTCGTCACTTGCTTTTTGCTTCCTTGGTTGTTATTTTTAGTTGTTACTTGTATTTCCTTATAAATGGCTTTTCTAGCACAACCTATCACTTATATATATAATATATATTATATATTACATATATATTTACATATGTATATAATATATGTTATATATGTTATATATTATATATATTATGTTATATATATAATATATAATATATATTATATATTATATATATAAATTATGCCACCAGTATCTGCTGACTCTACTTTCGCCTCCTTTGAGCAAGTTCTCTTCTACATCCCAGGACATGCTTTCCCCACTGAGAACATGAGTTTTCATAAAGTACCTCCACATACAGATTGCTTGAGAAAGAAAATATACCTCACAATTACAGGGACCAGTGGTTTCCAGGGCAGTGCAGATAATGCACTCCCAGGTCTTATTTTTACCCCCTGGTAAAACTGCAATGAGGACTCCCCCCCACACCCACCCAAAAAAAAAAAAAAAAAAAAAGCACGATGTGAATCAATTCTTATGACAGTAATTGTAATGAGGAAGGGAAATGGTACAATTTAGGCATTTGACACCTGAAGCTCCACTTGGTAAAAATCTAATCTATTTTTCATTAGAGTGTCCTCACGGAAGATCCCACGAGACAGGCCAGAAGCCCCTGCTCCACTTGCAATCAGATTAGTCCATCTGGCCTCCTGCCATCTCTAAATGCTGTTCTCTGAACAACAGTCACATGCAGCAGACACTCGAGTGACTTTTTTTAGTTTTAGCCAGGGAAGAAAATATAGCCCATTGTGCTGAAATGTCATGCTAACAGTGCATGCAGAAAAGGTATTGCTTCCATAAAAACTACGGGATGAGTTTGATGGTATCTAACTAAACAACCCCAGAATTCATGCCCTATTACCCTCTTACCAACAAGAGTTCCAAAGGAACTCAAAAGATATTACAGCATAAAATTAATAAAATCCCTCTTTATCTTCAGCAGAGCCTTACCCTACATTCCTTAAAAAGAAATTTTGATAATATTAGGTTATAACACACAGCTTAGTCTCAAGGCCTATGAAAGGTCATCTGCTTCTCACATGCAAGCTGGGATCCAACTGAACCACCCTCTGGGCCAGAGCCCTGACCAATATTCAGGTGCGGAAAGAAAAAGGATTATGGTAAGGTATGGTATGGTATGGATTATGGACCTCCTAACTGGTCCTTATCAGTTTACTAGTTTTAAGGCCTAGAGAAATGGTGGCCAGATTGAGCAGTCTGTCCTTATGTGCACAGCGATCCTACCCACCAGTAAACCTCATCCAATCATTATCTTGGGCTCAAAGTCATGGGTGAGCAAACTACAGCTTATAGGCCAAATTCAGCCCACCATCTTTTTTTTGTGAATAAAGATTTGAACACTGCTATACCCATTCACTTACAGATTGTCTGTGTCTGTTCTCCCTTTACAGTAGAGTTGAATAGTTGCCACAAACCCCATGGTCTACAAAGCCTAAAGTATTTACATTCTGGCCTTTACCAAAAATGTTTGCTAATCCTGCTCTATCTAAGCAATTAGATTTACTAATTACACTCCCTGTGAAAAAGCAAGGAAGAGGCTAAGAAGCAAGCAGAGAAGCAAGGACACTTCCTTCCTATTCAACTATCTCATGCTTGTTTCCATTATAAATCAAGCCTAAATCCAATCAAGGGCATAGTTTCCCATTCAGGTCCTTCCATGGAACCACTGGATATACAGATATATGAGTCTTGGTTTACTCTTTTTCATAAGATATTTTTAGTGACACCACAGATATTTTTACATCTGTGATTTGTCTTTAGGACACAGACATGAATCATTGTTGTTTACAATAGACAAAATTGGAGAAATGTCTGTCTATACAATAGGCAAAGGGCAGATCCACATATTATAACATTAAGTGCAGTGTTTTCTTAAACATTAAAAAAAAATTATTTATTTTTGAGACAGAGAAAGAGCATGAGCAAAGGAGGGGCAGAGAGAGAGGAAGACACAAAATCCGAAGCAGGCTCCAGGCTCTGAGCTGTCAGCACAGAGCCAGACACGGGGCTCAAACTTGTCAACAGCGAGATCATGACCTAAGCCAAAGTCAGACACTCAACTGATTGAGCCACCCAGGAGCCCCTAAGTGGAGTGTTTTCAAAGAACATATGTTATTTGTATTAAAATTTCAAAGAAGGCAGGCAAACCATAAAAGACTCTTAATTATAGAGAACAAACTGAGGGTTGCTGGAGGGAGGGGGGCGATGAGCTAAATGGGTGGCAGGTATTAAGGAAGGCACTTGTGGTGAGCACTGGGTATTATATGTAAGTGATAATCACTAAACTCTACTCCTGAAACTGATAAAAAATAAAATTTCAAATAAAAGGTGGGATATGAAGTTAACATAATCCACATTTTCAAAATTTTAAAAACATACATACATATACACAAGTATATATACATGACATGTTAAAAGGTAGTTACTGAGTGATGTGATTTTTTTTGAACCTGCCAAATTTTCCATAATAAGCATGAGTTACCTTAAACATACTCAAATAGCTTTAAGGCATTGGTTCAAAGAGCTACTTGAAGGGCCAGATTGGAGTGACACAAGTGAGACATTAAGTTTCCACCCATTTCCACCAAGCTTTTGTAAACTTTAATTCTGCCAAAGGATCCCAGAGCTAAGAAAATGTTGAAAACCACTACTGTTTAGCATCTTCTCAAAACTTCTCTGTAGTAGTTTCCAGAGCCTCTTCTGTGCGTGGGTGGACAGAAATGCATTTGTTCCTGAATTCTTGGATTAATGATAAAGGAGGGTGCTGTGAGGTTCAGGCTCTGCTGCTCAAATATTTGAATCCCAAGAGAATGGGACTAGACTAGTATGGAATTCAGAAACTCTGGCATATTGAAATGACGGGATGGGATCACAAAAATACCTTTTCTTTGTGGCCATCTCAAGGGGGAAATGGAAGGAAAGAACAGAGCAACTCATTACTTTCTAACCCTGGAAACCCTTCCCAAGACAAACGAATGACCACTTGCAATAGGTGGTTGTATCTGGAAAACTGGACTGCTCCAAAAACTTGGTTAGATTCCATTTTCTCCATTTTTTTTTTTTGTAATTCTTAAAGTTTTTGTTTTCACTTTTTGCTTTTAATTTTCTTTACAATAGGAAAATATATTTAAATAAATAAATAAATCTCTCAGTGTTGCTTTGATAGGCAGATCTGCCTCAATGAGCTGTCCAAACTAATCCCCAGCAAAGTCACAGATAATGAAATGCATCCTCTGGGTTGACAAGTCAGCGTCGCATAAAATTGAGAAGCAATTTGCCTCTACCACTGCTCTCCGTAGGTAACCATTGCCTCAGGAACATGCCAGCTATGCTAAATGCCATTTCCCAGCACTGGGCTCATAAGCTGACTTCAGAAAGTTTCTCTGCAGCAGCCTGGGGAGGAAGGTCTTTCGGTTTCATGGGTAAAGCAAATTAAATGTTGAGCATCAGGCCAATGCAAACTATTTTGCTGAAGTTCCCATTGTTCAATCATGATAAACACTATTTGTGTATACACACACACACACACACACACACACACACACACACACAGAGATATGCTTTTCCCCCAATCAAGTTTTAACAACCAGTTTTTTTTACTCTTAGTGTAAATAATTTGTACTACACGTCAGGATTTCTCAATAGAACTCATCGCTATTTTCTGAGATCCTGACATACAGAAGTTCAATAAATATTTGTTCAAAGAACTCAGAAGTAGATTAACATAGGATGTTTGGTTTGGCTCACCAGCCTTCTTTAGTAGATTCTATTATCTCATTCCAGGTCAAAAGTTATCATGAACAAACTTGCCCAAGAGTGGATAGCACAGAGCAAGAAAGAACCCAAGGCAGACAAAACCCTTCAATCCAAACAAGTAGACAGAATTAAGATGTTCCACCTAAGAATAGCATGGCTACAACCACTAAATAAAGATTCAGAAGCAAGAATCTGGTTCCTAGGAGGACAACTAAGCTCAAAGATTAGCTCCTTGTCTTGCATGGTTTACAATAAAATGATTTGAAAGAAATGAAGATACAAGCACAATCTCAGTGCTGTGTGCCAATACATAGAAGAAATTATGCTGAGACTGTGGGCTTTGAGCTGGTTGATTCCTTCCGCCTTAGGTCAAACTTCTGGTACCAGATGTGGTGCTTAAACTCACAAATCATGATGATATGACCTGAGCCAAAATCAAGAGTCGCATGCTTAACTGACTGAGCCATCCAGGCATCCCAAGTATTATAGATTTGGAGGAGAGGAATGCAGAAGGCAACAGAATAGGCAAAGTGTGACCCCTGCTCTATTAACATGGAGTACACTGACTTTAGTTGGGAAGTGCTGAGCATCCAGAAAGAGCCCCCTCCACTTCAGAAGTAAAGACACATTCCAGGACTAAAATAGAGTAAGAAAGAAATAGATCTGGTCTTGCAAATCACAAAGCCAAGACTTCACAGGTTCAAGGTGATCCATCAGTAATTTAACTGCTTCCACAAACAAAACTTCACAGTCTCCAGTGAAAATAAAAGAATCCAGTCTGGTATCACTCAAAATATCCACTATTCAATAAAAAATTAACGTATGTGGGGGGGGGGGGAACAGTAACATGTAACCAATAGTCTAAAGAAATGTACTCAGAAGTAAACCAGGTATTGTTATTTTCAGACAGGACTTTTTAAATTTATTTATTGTTTAATTTACATCCAAGTTAGTTAGCATATGGTGGAACAATGATTTCAGGAGTAGATTCCTTAATGCCCTTTACCCATTTAGTCCATCCCCCTCCTACAACCCCTCCAGCAACCTTCTGTTCTCCATATTTAAGACTCTCTTATGTTTTGTCCCTTTCCCTGTTTTTATATTATTGCTTCCCTTCCCTTATGTTCATCTGTTTTGCATCTTAAATTCCTCATATAAGTGAAGTCACATATTTGTCTTTCTCTGACTAATTTCACTTAGCATAATATATTCTAGTTCCATCCACGTGGTTGCAAATGGCAAGATTTCATTCTTTTTGATTGCCGAGTAATACTCCATTGTGTATATAAACACCACATCTTCTTTATCCATTCATCCATAGATGAACATTTGGGCTCCTTCCATACTTTGGCTATTGTCGATAGCGCTGCTATAAACTTTGGGGTGCATGTACCCTTTCAAAACAGCACACCTGTATCCCCTGGATAACCTAGTAGTGCAATTGCTGGGTCATAGGGTAGTTCTATTTTTAATTTTTTGAGGAACCTCCATACTGTTTTCCAGAGTGGCTGCACCAGTTTGCATTCCCACCAGCTGTGCAAAAGAGATCCTCTTTCTCTGCATCCTCACCAACGTCTGTTGTTGCCTACGTTGTTAATGTTAGCCATTTTGACAGGTGTGAGTGGTAGCTCATTGTGGTTTTGACTTGTATTTCCCTGATGAGTGATGTTGAGCATTTTTTCATGTGTCAGAACTTTAAAATAAGTAAGATTAAAACGTTGAACAGTTCACAGGAAAAGAGAGATAAGTGAAGATATTGAGAATTTCTTAAGAGATTTGAACATTGTAAAAAATAAATCAATACTAAATAGAATATCTGAAATCAAAAAAATTTAAAAAGTCATTAGATGAGATTAACAGAAGATTACATACAACAAAAGATCCGTGACCTTGAACTCAGCTCAATGAAAATTATGCAACTGAAGCATAGGGAGAAAAAAGATTGGGGGGGGGGAACACTAACAAAACCTCAGTTACATGTGAAACAATATCAAGCACTCTAAATTCATGCAACTGGCCAACTTTACTCTAAATTTGATCAGAAATGGCAACTCACAAATCCAGAAATATTAGTGTACTCTAACCAGGATAAATACAAAGAAATCACACCTATGTTGATCAGAGTTGAACTTCTAGAAAACAAAGATAAAGATCCTAAAATCAACCCCAGGAGAAAAAAAATTCCATTACACACAGGGGAATAATGAAAAAGTGACAGTTGGTATTCTATCAGAAACACTGATGACCAGAAAATAACAGAGTTATAGATTTAGGGTCTGCAAGAATAAAATCCTCAACCAGGAGTTCTGTATCCAGTAAAAAATGTTCCTTAAAAGTACAGGTAAAGTGTAGATGGTTTTTTTTGGGGGGGGGGGAAGGAAGCTAAGAGAATTTATTGCCAACAGACCTCCTAGAAATTATACCCCACCCCAAGTTTTCAGATCTATAGAAAATTTATATATTAGACCTATTTTTCAAAAATATTTTGTTTGATGTTTCCCTTTAAGTTTTTGTGTATTATATTTTTGTATTTTATATAGACCAATCTTTCCCTTCTTTGTTCCAATGTATGAATTAACAGTATTAGGTAAGTAAGGATGTGGTTGTGAGACAGATACTAGGTTTTTCCATGGTCACATTTTCTCCTGGTAACAAGGTAGGTTTTATAATTATTATTCCAATAACTACATACTGTGAAAGTCTTTATTACATCACTACTATTTGAGATGAGGAAACATGTAACTTGCCCAAGATAGGTTTAATTGCCATTCCCATTTTACAGATTGCATAATTATAAATTTGGAAAAATTAGGCAACTTGCCCAAGTGAGAAAGACAGTAAGTAAGCTGCTAGCTAAATTAGACTACAGGTTACTGACTCCAGAGCCATGCTGTTAAAGCATTCTATACTGCTTGCATTTATCCTACAAACTTTACTTCCCTCATCTCTAGACTGGAGTAATTACTGACAGTTTCTTACAATATTTGCATATTCATTACATTAAAATATAACACCCTGCCCCCCTCTCTTTTTGTACGTGACAGAAGACAAGGATTTAACTGTACACTAAGTTTTTACATATTTGAGGGTCTGGGTCATCTAGCCTGTTCACCAATCAATCTACCTCTGTGCCAGCAGCATACTTTAATTATAATGGCTTTATGGAAAAGAGTTTTGCCAGTGGAGCATCACAGAAATTGTTCAACTTTCCCTGTACTGTGACCTTTTGATACACTGATGACAAAACTCCATAGGCAGCCTGAGGAAGGTCACACAAAACTCAGCCCTAATAGTGCCAACTGAAGGAAACTGTGCTAGGAGTAGGAATTTGCAGATGTGTGGATTTGAATTCGGCCATTTGCTGTTTTGACCCGCCTCTGACATCTAATCTTCAACAAAGTGACATTTTGTTACTGCATTCAGATTGCTAATGTAGGAGAGACACCTTATCATCATTCAGCTCCCTGGGATAAGAGTAGCAATTGGGCAGCTTAGATTTATTAATGATAGCAAGAGCAAAAGCTCAGAACACATCGCTCAATTCTTGCCTCATAATTCTTGTAAATTTTCAGTCATTATTTCTTTTTCACTCATAAATTTGGTTTTAATAGAAGGGTCATGAATAAGCTTCTGCCTTTCTCTTATCATCCCATGAAAGACCATTTCCCAGGCTGGAATGTAAATGAGGGCATGCAAACCTTGCTCTCTTATAATGGGATTTCTTGACCAATATTTTCTACTCCCCTCTTTCAAAATTATGAACACTTTCCGTGTAAGATAGCCTTTACCCTTATACTTACAAACACTACAAATGGTACTGGGAAGTCAAGTTTACTTTCTGAGCTTTCTAATAAACATTTCATAAAAGCTCATCTTTCCATTAGAAGTCCACATACAGCATGTGGGGTCCCTAGCATGTTCTGACAACTTGGATGCTACTTCCGCTGATATGTCTCACTGTTCTTGTGGAAACAGGATTTCGGTAGTCAAAAATGACAGTTTCCCTGCACCCAAGGCTACCAGGAACAATTCACTTCCAACCTGCTTTTCCTACATCAAAATGATGCAAGATGTAGGATTCTTTTACATTACCACTCTGAGACGATGGAGAGCCCACTGCAAGAGTTAAAGTTGCTTCTCTAATCTCTAAAGTACCTACGCATATTTGTAGTATTTATGCTCAGTGTTACAATCATCTTCCAGCTCCTTTTTCCTTTCTCTCCACTTTACCTTCCTTCTAAGCTCTAGGTCTTTTTCTTGTGATCATGACGTCTTTGTTCCCTGGCCTCTATCAACTTCTTTTACAGTGTGTACCTCCATCCTGCTTCCTACTGTCAATCTTTATCTTTCTGCTTACTCAAATAGAATCCATCCTTCAAGGATGAGCTCCAGTGAAGCCATCCTGACTGCTCTCACTCACACTGGCTGCAATTAAGTGTATAGCTTGAATGATGCTACTTGTCACTTAATTTTACCTACTGTACAATATAGAATGTTACAACTGGAAGGAATCTTGAAATCCTCTACTCAGAACAAAAAAAAAGCATAAGGAATAGCTAAAACCAATACATACAGATTTAAGAAGTTCTAATATATCAATAATTACAATGGACCTAAATGGTCAGTTAAAAGACAGATTGTCAGATTGGATATTTTTTCATTTCAAAAAGAAGACATAAAAAGGACAAAATATACACCAGAAAAAACACTTTAAAAGTTAATTTGCATAGAGATATCAAAAATCAAAAATATTAAGAGTAAACCTTTATCACTTTGTCACTAACACTGATAAAATGTGAACTCACCTAGAGAGTATAACAGTTCTAAAGTTGTACCATCCTAATAAAAATGCCTCAAAATACCAGCAAAAAACAGTACGATTACAGAAACAAAATGAAAAAAACATCTCCTTGTTGTGGAGTATTTCAACACATCTCTCACTCATTACTGACATGTCAAGTGTAGAAAAAAAAAAAAAACAAAGATACTGAAAATTTGAATACAAATAACATGATTGGCTAATGTACATATATAAATTAGCACCTATCAATTTTTAAGTATATATTATTTCAATGCATACTAGGAACACTTAAAAAAATTAGCATTTATGAATACTGGCCCTAAGTCTCAAAAGATTTCAAAGAATTGGTATCATACAGATTATGCTTTCCTACCCCAGTGCAATTGAATTAGCAATCAATAAGAAGAAGAATAAAAAAAAGAACTTCCACATATTGGAAATTTTAAAATACCTCTGTTAAGTAACTGAAAAGTTGAAAAGGAAATCATTATGGAAATGTTAAAAATACTTGGCAAATTATTTATCAAAAGCCTGGGGAATATGGCCAAAGTGGTATTTAGAAAGAAAATGTAGCTTTATATTAGGAAAGGAAAAGGCTGAAATTAGTGAGTAAAGGGTAATGAAATTAGAAAACAGTAATCAAGTTAAAAGAAGAAAACTAAATAGAAAACAAAGCCATCAGAAGCATTACCAAAGACAAACTTAACTCTTTTTAAAGAGATAATCTTGATAATTCTCTGGAAGATTTTTTTTTTTTCATTTTATTTTAGAGAGAGAGTACACACAAGTTGGGGAGAGGGACAGAGGAGGAAAAAGAGAGAGAATCTTAACCAGGCTCCATGCTCAGTGTGGAGCCTGATGCGGGGCTCACTCTCACGATCCTGGGATCATGACCTGAGCCAAAATCAAGGGTCAGACGCTCAGCCAGCTAGGCCACCCAGGCATCCCAATAATTCCCTGGAAGATTAATGCAGGAAAAGAGACAGAAGGAACAAATTAAAATGTAATTTAAAAGGAGGCATGACTATAGTTACATTCTAGATTTTTTAAATGCTAAAGAGCATTATGAAAAAAACATGTTGAAAACTTGGATGAAATAAAAATTATTTGTCTAGAATATAACAATTTACCAGAAGCGTGCAAAGTAGACTAGTTCCCTAACTATTCTCAAAGTCTTCACACAAAAGACCACACTCAAGTAATAACGCACAAGATTTTCACCAAACATGCAAGAAACACATGATTTCAAGATTATACATCATCTTCCAGAAAATAGAAAAATAGAAGACACTTTTATATGATTTTTTCACATGTTCAGTTTCTCAATTTATGTATATTATCCAAGCTATTCAAAAGTTTTAAATATTCACACTAAGAAATGGCAATATTGTGTTGACCTTAATATTCCCATCTGTGCTGGTTGTACTGGAAGGTTATATAACAATCTCTTGAATCTACTAAAAGAAATGTATTTTAAAGAAATAGAACAGGGATGCCCAGCTGGCTCACTTGGTAGAGCATAAGACTCTTGATCGGGAGTTTTGAGTTTGAGTCCCATGTTGGTTGTACAGATTACTAAAAAACAAACAAACAACAACAAAAAAAAAACTTAAGGAAATAGAAAAAGTTATATCCATAAAGATAATGCATTAATATCTCAGCAAACATTTGAAAGCAATTTAAATGTCCATGTAAATAATAACACATTAATGTAATGGAATAATGAAATTTGGTAATAGCCCACATGTTATTAAGCAGCTATTAAAAGAGATAATGATGAACAACTATATACTATAAGAAGTGTTAATGACATAATGTTAAAAGATTATTAATTCAATCACTAACTACGAAACAATATAGCACATCATGGAGTTGAAAGGGCATCTGAAAACCAAGGAAACCAATGATTAGATTAGGATAATGTCATATTAAGTGATTTATATTTCATTGGTTAAACTCCCTTTAATTTTGTTGTGAAACTTCAATTTTTTTAAAAAGAAATTGTTTTAAGGAATGAGAGATGATGCAAGCTAGCCTTTCAAACCCAGGGACTTTAGTGTCAACATTTATCACAGTGAATAGACTTACTTCAAAGAGGACCACTAAACTTCAAACAAATTTATTAAAGTCAAAGCATTTGGCCACATTTCTATGCTTCTTAGAAGCTCGTCACTACAAATAATTTTCCAGAAATGTTTCCTCCCTTTTCATTTAATCAAATTCATATAAAAACCAAAGAAATAACAAAAGACTTAGTGCTAACCCCATAGGAGATATGACAGGACTAATAGAAGCTCTATGGTTCATAAAGGATAGCTACAGTTCCCCCAAAAAGAGGCTCTTTTACAATTTACCTGCACTCCAGACATTCCTGGAGATAAATTTTGAATTTAATATCTAGGTTACTTGATAAAACCTAGCTGCAGTTGGAAAGAACCAAGAATTGTCATTCAAGGGGATTTGGTCATTGGACTAATGGGCATAAAGACATGAGGGAAGCTGCTAAACATATCCTCACTGAACTAACTTGTTTTAAGAAAATGACAAATTCTTTTCCCAGTCCAGATCAAATTTCCCGGATATAGAAATACATAGAGGCTGGTAAGTTATAGGGCTCTCTCCACTTGTATTGTTTCCTTCTCCCCACCTCTAAACCTCTTCATTAACTCATAGAAATCCTGTGACCCCTATGTTGAGATAAAACAAGGACAGTGAGATAGGATGAGAAGACATAAAAAGGTGCCCTTACAGTATGGGGCAACCTCTGTGTATGAAAAAGCTCCCCTTAGCTAATGTTTGACTTCCAGCTACTTCCATTATAAAACATCTGCTTCAAAATTGATTGAGAGTGGAAGAAGACTTTGGCTTCAGTGTTGGAAAGTAAATAACCACCCCCCATGAAATAATCTGTTAAAACTAAGACACATAACAATAATAAAGAGCTAAGATTTGTAGCATTAATAACACTTTACAAAACACCTTTGTGTATATTATTTAATTCCTATAGCAATACGAATAACCATGCTGTAGTTATTCTATGGGATTTATATGTAAGTATCTTTATGTGGGAAAAAGAAATGAGTATTCCATAGTTTTGACTTATCTCAAATTAATGCATAGAAGAAGCTATACTGCCAGGATTCAAGCATAGATCTTCCGACTCCAAATCTCATGCTCTTGCAAACAGGCAGTGATACTCTTCCTAAAGAGGTACGCTTTCTTCTGGTTTCGGGAAATGAACATGTATGTGTGTTGAGATACACAGCAGGATAGACGAACTGTCATTTGAAACCCAAAGCTGACTTTAGCTGCTTCTGTATTTTGTGACAGAAGTGAGGAAGTAGGGTAGACAGTATGGCTTGAATCATACCTTTTGAAAAATAAATTTCATGTATGCTTATAAAGACAATGGAGTAAGAAACTGAAATTTTGAAGTGTCTACAAGTTCTTCTGTTCTAAAGGGTTTAGATTACTCTTTTATTTTAGATTACTCTTTATTTTAGCAGAGCACATTAATGGACCTTTGGATATGCAAACTCAGTAGAAAATTAAAAAGAAATTATTCTGTACAATAACGTGAAGGAAACTGAATGGCGGGGGCAGGTCACATAGGAATATCATAGGCAGACTCTTAATATCATCTAATATTCAGTTTTAAGTTTTTGTCTGAAAGGTGATAACCCTCCATCATCCTAGACCTTCTCAAAGACCGCATACGCATGTACACATGCAGATCCACATCCACACATACACAAATGCCTCACATAAATGATTGGGGGAACAAAGAAAAGCTAAACTTCATGTTTGATTCCCTACACAGCAGAAAGAAGAGTCATAGAAGGTCAATTATAATTGAATTGAAATACCAACATGAAAAGATGACCTTGAGAATGTAAGCCCCTGAGAACCTGCAAAAATGTGTAGGAAAGTATCAGACTTAGAATTTAAATCTCAAAAGAAACATTGACTTCACAACATCTAGGTAAAAAGTATATGTCTGGGTGACCGGATCCTTTATATGTAGGTACCTATTTGTAGAAAAGATGTGAATGAACCTTTCGTAGTTTGGTTAATCCATTTATTCCAGAAATATTTATTTAGTGCCTGACAATTGCCAGGCCTTATTATTAGATGCCAAGAATGTGAAGAACAAGACCGATTTCCTTTTCTCAAGAATTGGATGGTTAAATGAAAGAGAAAGATAAGGAAATGGGCAATTTCAATTCAGTATAATAAGAATCAAGAAGGAAGTAAACTACAGTGCTATGAAAATGGAGAAGAGACACTTAACCCAGACTTAATATCAAAAAGACATGGTAAACATACTTCCTAGATTTTTTTCAACACAAACCCAATTTCAAATAGTTTGCTCCCAGAGATCTATTTAAAAGTCTCAAAACATGTACCCTGACCAATGATTCAAAAAATACAGCTGACATTTCCAGTGTCTACCAAGAGTTTACCCATATTTAAGATATGTTTTTCCACCTTTTAAAATTACCTTAGAAGTACCTGTGCATGCCAAAATGGAAAATGCTCACCACACAGCCTCTCTCCCACTGTTTACAACTACACACTCTGCACGGAATACAAAAAGCAAGCACCTGAGAATTTTGAAAAATAAACAATATCAGAAAACTTAAAGAACAACCAGTTCTGTGTCATGTCCCCTGTTTTGTTCCCTTTTTTTCCCCCTTCTTTGACCCCATGGCAGCGAGGCGTGGAAATGCATAGTGGGCTTAGACAGGTGAAACTCCAAAAGAAATATCCTTTTGCTGGCTATAGACTGAGAAAAAGGTCTCCTGCAGCTGGAGAATATTCAAGGTAATGCCCAGTGTTTTGGTTCTCTTTTCCTGCTCTCCTGGAAGTGCCTCAAAGCCAGCCTAAGTCACAGAGCACCACCAATGGGAATTGTGTGGGTACCTAAACCACTAAGAGCAAAATAGCCAGAGGAAATGGGAAAAGTGGTTGAGAAAGTGTAGGGAGTTATATCCCTGCTTAAACTTACCTAATTTTCCTCTTGCCTTATCACACTAAGGGCCAAGAGCAGCCCTAATTGTGTAGAACTAGGAGACAGTTCAAGGAGCTGAAATGAATTTTTCTGTCAGAATAAACTAAGATAACAGATCCCAGGAAGGGGGAGGTTGGTGCTCAAACAGAGCTGGGACTACAGTGAAGCAATATAGGCACCTAAGTAGAGAAATTTTGAGAGAGAACTGGCTCTCAGGATGTCCAAGTGCCAATACTGCACATGCACCACACTCTGAGTGAGTGCCCCTAAAATTCTGCACTCTGATTATCTCTCAAGAAAAAATCTTGAATGTATCAGAGAAAGCTGACATCTTCAATAAAAAGAGAAAAGTGATCTAAGTATAGATTTCTTATCAGAAACTTGTAAAGCCAGAAGGCAGTGGAAGAACATCTTTAAAGTGTTGAAAGAAAAGAACTGTCAACCTAGAATTCTGTATCTAGTGAAAACATCCTTTAAAATGAAGACAAAATAAAGACATTTTCAGATGAAGGGAAAAGGTAAGAAGTTCCAGATGAAGAAAAATTTACCACTAGCAAATTTGTTCTAAAGCAAATGCAGTAAGAAGTTCTTCAGGTGGAAGAAAAATGGTATCAGAGAGAAACCTGGAACTTTAGGAATGAAGGAAAAGCAACAGCCATGGTATATATCTGGATAAACGATACTTGTTTTCTCAAGAGCAAAAATAAATGGAACTAAAATTGAAAATAAAACTGGGGATCCTGGGCAGCTCAGTTGGTTGAGTGTCCAACTTTGGCTCAGGTCATGATCTCATGGCTCGTGAGTTCAAGCCCCGTGTTGAACTCTGTGCTGACAACTCAGAGCCTGGAGCCTGCTTCAGATTGTCTCCCCCTCTGTATCTGCCCTTCCCCTGCTCACTCTCGCTCGCACTCTCTTTCTCTCTCTCTCTCAAAATAAACAATTTTTTTCATTTTTTTAAAAAATAACAGAAAATTTGGAAAGATTAATAAAATGTTGAAATCATGAAGACTGACCAAGGAAAAAGGTGAAGATACAATTTTCCATGATCAGGAATGAAAGCATTATATCACTACAGACAACGCAAACATTAAAATTAAGTAATACAAACATTAAACCCATAAATTCAACAACAAATAAAATAGTCCAAATTTCTTGAAAGACACAAACTACCAAAATTCATTCAAGAAAATTAGTTAACTGAACTATAGTCCTATAGTGACACAAGAAATTGAAATTCTGGTTTAAAATCTAACAACAACAACAACAACAACAACAACAACAAAAAAGTCAGTCCCAGAAGGATTCACTGGCCAATTCTACAAAAGATTTAAAGAATTACATAGTTTGCAGTTATTTCATAAACTAAAAGAGAATACAACCACAAGTCATTTTATGTGCCAGGATTACCTTGATATCAAACCCAAAGACATTACAAAAAGTAATACAGTACATGAATTCAAAAATTCATGAAAATAGAGTGAAAATATTAGCAAATCAAATCAAGTACTAAATAGAATTGATCATGACCACTTTGGGTTTATCCCAGAAACATAAGGTTGTTTCAACACTCAAAAGATCAATGTCATTCATCATTAGCACACTAAAAGAAGAAAAACCAAAATAATTTCAATAGATGCAGAAAATAGTTGAGAAAATTCATATCCATTAGTGATTAAAAGAAAAAAAACCTCTCCGCAACTATGAATGTACCGTATCTTCCTTATCTTGATAAAAATCATCTACAAAGAACACTATAGATAACATCATACTTAATGGTGAAAGATTAAATGTTTTCCTCCTAAAATCAGAAGTATGGATATAGGCTTTCACCACTCCTATTCAATATTAGTGTGCTGAATAACCTAACCACCGCATGGAGGTGTTAAAAAAAAAAAAAGAAAAAAAGAAAAGTATATAGATTAAAAAAAAAAAGAAATGACTTCCTGCTTACAGATAAGATGATTGTCTATATAGAAACTCCAAAAAAATCTACAAATGAACTTCTAAAAATATTTGAGTTTCCAAGGCTTCAGGATTCAACGTCAATCTACAAAAAAATATTTCTATGTATTACCAATAAATTGAAAATCAAAATTAGAACCAAACACAACACACACCAAAAAATACATAGGTGTAAATCTAATAAAATGTGTGCAGCACGTGTTGCAAAGTATAAAACACTGATGAAAGAAATAAAAAATGATCTAAAGAAATACCATATTCATGGATTGAAAGAGTCAATGTACCTGTCCATTCTCTCCAATTTTAATCTATAAAACTCAACACAGTCCCAGTCAAAACCCCACAGTCCTATTGTTGGTATTAACAATCATATTTTGAAATTTATTGGAGAAATCAAAGGTACTCAAATAATCAAATTCTGAAAGAGCAGAGCCAGAAGATTTATATTACCTAATTTCAAGACTTAATATAAAGCCACAGTAATTAAGACAGTATAGTACCAGTGAAAGGATTGCCACATAGATCAACAGGACAGAATATACAACCAATTTCTGACAAAACTGCCAAGGCAATTTAATGGAGAAAGGATAGTCTTTTCAGCAATGATGCTGGAACAACTGGATATCCATATGCAAAAATAAAAATGAATCACAACTTACATCTTTTCATACAAAAAATAGATCTAAAATGCAAAACTATAAAAATTTTAGAACACAGAAGATCTTTGAGACTTTAGATGGTGTAAAGAGTTCGTAATAATGACACCATAAGTGTGGCCCACAAAAGGAAAATCACGATAAACTGAACATCGAAATGTAAAACCTTAGCCTTATGAAAGATACTATTGAGAGGAAAATACAAACCACAAATTAGGAGAAAATATTTCCAAGTCAAATATCTGACAAAACTTACAAAATCCATGAAGAATTCTCAAAATTCAAGAAAACAGTGTAATTTAAAAGTGGACATAAGTTCTGAACAGACACCTCACCAAAGATCTATATATGGCAAACAAACACATGAAAAGATGAAAATTATCATTAAAAATACAATGGCAATGCCACTGTACCCCTATTAGAATGGCTAAAATATTTTTTAAAAATGGACAAAACAAAGTGCTGGTGAGGATGTGGAGCAAATGGAATCCTCAAACATTAGTGAGAAATCCAAAATGGTTCAGTCAGTTTGGAAAAGAGTCTGACAGTTTATTCTAATTAAACATGTACTTACTGTGCTATGCTGCAATCTCACTTGTATTTGCCCAAGAAATACAAACATTTATGTTCACACAAATATATACATGCAAATATTTTTATAGCAGCTTCATTCACAATTGCCAAAAACTAGAAATAATGGAGGTTATTTGTGAATGGATAAACAACGTACATTGCAGCCACACGATGAAATATCACTCAACAATGAAAAATAATGATTATTGATTTACACAACATTGATGAACCTCAAATGTATCTTGCTAGGACAAAAAAGACTTAAGACTAGATAATGTATGATTTTATTATATGATATTCTGAGCAGGCAAAACCATAGACACAAATAAACTTTAAAAAAATATTAAAAATAAATCTCACAGAACATAAGCCGGTGAGGGACAGGGAGGATCAGAGGGAGAGGGAGACACAGAATCCCAAGCAGGCTCCAGGCTCTGAGCTGTCAGCACAGAGCCCAACGCGGGGCTTGAACTCACCGGCTCATGACCCAAGACGAAGTCAGACACCTGACTGAGTGAGTCACCCAGGCACCCCACAGATAACAGATCTGGCTGGCAAAAGTTGGGGCAAAGGTTGGAGCAAGGGAAAGGAGTCAACTACAAAGAAAAATACAAGAGAATTTTTGGGTAATGGAATGGCTCTGTGTGAGGACTGTGGTGGTAGATACACAACCTTATTTATCAAATGAATATACCATGAAGAGTGAATTTTACTGCATGTAATTGTTTTAAAGCACTTCACATATGCCTGAACACCTAGGAGAGTGAAAGACCATTGATACCTGACCTCTAGCAAGAGATAATAGCAAACATGCCAAAACATCAAGTACCTACCTCATTATGAAAAAGTTAACAACTGTATTGTAAAGGCTTTCATAATGGTATACATTAACAGCCAATGTTTCCATACCCAGTTTTCACCTTTAACTAAGAAATTATGTGATCTAATCAAACGATAAGGCTCATCATACAAAGGCCACATTATATATAACCCTCTTAGAGCCACTGTACATCTGAAAAAAGCATCTGGAGGCACTTAATGGAAAGGTAGCAAGTTCATTGACTTTGTTATTATTACCACAATTAAGTCGAAATATAGCTAGCTAAAAAGGTCTTGCCAAGATAATGAAGATTTCTTAATTACCCAAGTCTTTGTAGCAAGCCAACTTTATGTTAAACTCAATTTCCCCTTGTCACACTAAACACTTAACCAGAGAGAAACTCAAAGTGTAATCCTGGAATTTGAGAAATGGAAGAAGCTATAGGGATCATAGAACCAGACCAAGCCCCTCATTTACATCTTAACTTGTAGAATGCAGGATCCAAAATTTAAGCTCTTAGGATGTTTGCAGATGGTTTCAGACTAGAAAAGGAAGTTTAAACTATCTATACATAAGATAGGCAAAGAAAAAAAGGACCTTAGTAATTTTAAATTTATGAATCTAGATCCACTGATTTCTTGTGACTTTGCTTTTAAGAATGGGTAGATTTTACTGCGGGGTATTATAATTACCTCTGGTTTTGCAGAAGTCAGGGTGGTATTTTCTGCAGACATGCAAAGGAGATAACAAGTTCCACCAGCCTCACTGCCTCACCTCTCATCCCAGCCCCAGCCTCATCTGCACCAAGGGGAGAAAAGATGCTATCTTGCCAGGGTCCATGGAAATAAAGCCACAGAAGAATGGCAGGGGATCTAAGAGCACAGGAGAAGATTCCATAGATTAATACTAATTTCCAACCTTTTCTTATCTCTCTAAGGAAGAGAAAAGTTCATCTGTATCTCCAGAAGAGGTAGGACACAGGCCAAAGAAGACCACTTACAGATATAGAATTTCCTAAAACATTACCTTAAAAATCCACACAAAATTGCATGCTGCTCCATAACTTATTATGGATTATTTTAATATATAAATGTAAGTTTCCCCAAAACCCCAGATTACTCATCTCTAGGAAAGGACCCAAAACTTGCTGGATATGAGCAATGTTTATCTTTCAACTCTTTGTATCATTTCCCTCAAGCACACATCCTCCAAGATAAGCACAGAAAAGCGTGTTATAAACACCTATACTTACACACATATGGTCATCTGATAAAGTTGGAATTTTCCTGGACTGTGGAAGTAGAGGTAGGTCTATGCTGGCACACGTGTTCACACACAAGGTGTAACACAAACATTGTCCTTTTTCCTCAACGTTTAACCTTCTTCTTCCTTAAGGGAGCCCTTGAGTCTACCAGAGACAGGTTACCCTGAAGAAATTTTGACATACTATTCACACCACAAAATTATAAGTTACTTTTTCTGAAAAAAAGTGACTGAGAACCCAAAAATTTTGGCAATGTAGAAGTGACCCTGAATGTAGACACACCTTAAAGTCTCACCCATACATTTCAGGAAACAGAGGGTCAACATTAAGATAGGTTGACACTTTCCTCTTTGAACAGTGAGAACAATATTTAAGAAGCTACAATGTGCTGTTAGGCACTTTGCTAGGCACTTTATATCCCATACCTCATTCATTCTCTATTACATCTCTGTATCTGTGTTAACACGTTTTCCAGGTAATGAAACTGAACTTGAAAAGTCAATTCAGCAGAAGTTTGAATTCCCAGTTCTTTCTTACAGCCAGAGCCTATGTACCTATAACACTATGCATGCTTCCTCCCTAATGCTTCCATAAAGATCACATATGCTATCACTGGGCAAGTGAAATAATAAACTTCTGCCCTGCAACAGATTCTTTACCTTCAGAACTAGCTTAAAAAAAAAAATCAAACTTTGGGGGTGCCTAGCACAGTCGGTTTAACATCTGACTCTTGATTTCAGCCCAGGGTGGTGGGATTGAGCCCCACGTCAGATTCTTGGGATTCACTCTCTCTGGCTCTAACAAAAAAATTAAAAATCAAGCTTTGACTAGAAATTGTTCAAAGCTCAAAGCTCCTCATTGTGATGGTCTTCAAATTCTTGGTAGAAATCAGTTTGATATTGTCTATAAACATCAAAGATACACATACCATTGACCAGTAATTCCACTTTGAGGTATATACTCGAGAGAAATGCACACAGATGTTCACCAAGCTTTCTAATTAAGAATGTTGATAACGCCATTGTTTGCCATAGCCCTGAAGTGGAGACAGCCCAAAAATCCATCAGCAGTCGGAGAGAGAAGTCATTGTAATTCATGCAACTCCATTCATACAATGGCATATGTGCAAAAATAAAAATAAATTGATTAGACACAGCATGAATTCATCTTTCAGTGTTGAACCAAAGAAGCAAGACACAAAAGAATTCTTACAGTAGCATTCATACTACGTAAAGTTAAAAATGTGTAAAACTAACCTAGGTTATTTCGGAATGCTTGCATATGTGGTAAAACAAAAACAAACAACAACAAAACCCACACCCACACAGGGATTAGGTACCATGAGTAATAGGAGATACTCTGAAGGGAAAAAAGGTAGTCCAATGGAAGAGGGCCTCACAGAGGGTCTCTGAATGTTGGAACTGGCTTATTTCTTGACTTGGGTTATGATTACAAAATATTCACTCTATATTATGCACTTTGGTTTTATTTCAAAAGTTGTAAAATGTTTACAAAATTGAACATTAAAAAAAAAAAAAACTCCTGGGGAATCTCACTTTACAGTAAACTGACTTCTAAATTCCTCACTTTGATTTTCCAATTTTCAGATGCTGAGAAGGTTGAAGCTGCAGATGAGGAGGAAAAAAAAAAAAAGAAAAGAAAAGAATGAGGACAGTCAAGTGAAGCAGTTCCTGAAATTATTCAAACCAGAAAATATAAATGTAAGAATATATGTAGACTGGACACAGAATTCATGTTCACTGATTGCCAACTATATGCTAAGACACACACACACACACACACACCAACTTAGAACCAATGAAAACAACATATTAACCTTACACAGAAAACAAATCAATATTAAGGTCCCACTGTATGTTATGGATACTTACACACAAGGACCTCCAAGAGGCAAAATTTCATCTGAACTTTGAAGAAGCTGAGGGACACGGCTTGCCAACAACAGATTAAGACAATAAAGGCATATTTCACCATAGAAATACATAGAGAGGTATGTGATATGTGTAGCAGGAGTTAGCAAGTTTTAGCCAAAGAAGACTGAGCACAGAAGATTGACTTGGCTGGAGTTGTGTAACTATAGTATAAAGAAAATAATCAAGTGATATTGCCAATATAATATACAAGAAAGTTAGTGAGAGGTATATAAACAATCACACACATAAACAGGTATACATATATGCATATATTTATAACAAAGAATTCTTGAAAGAAAAAAACCATAATCTCCAATTTAAAGATGTACAATAGACTTCAATATTTCAAAAAGGAGAAAAAAGGAGAGAGGGGGTGCCTGGGTAGCTCAGTCTGTTAGGCATCTGACTTCAGCTCAGGTCGTGATCTCACGGTTTGTGGGTTCGAGCCCTGCATCAGGCTCTGTGCTGACAGCTTGGAGTCTTGAGCCTGCTTCAGATTCTGTGTCTCCCCCTCTCTCTGCCCCTCCCCTACTTATGCTCAGTCTCTATCTCTCAATAATGAATAAATGTTAAAAAATTTTAAAAAAAGAGAGAGATACCAATAAAGATATGAAAAAAATGTTCACCTAATTAGCAAAAACACAAAATAAAATCAAAATGAACTACCATATACCCACTGAATTCACTAAAATGGAAAAATCAACGATGTTAAAATACTGGCAAGAATATGGAACAATGGAACTTTCTTACCTTATTGGTAAGCTCGTAAATTGGAACTGTGGAAAATGTTTGATAGTTATCTACCAAAACTAAACATACATACCCTATGACCCTGTGAGGTCACTCCCAGATAGACACTCAACAGAAAGGAGTGCTAGATCTATAAAAGACTGGTGTAAGAATGTTGATAGTTTTGTTCATAATAGCCAAAAATTTTAAATGGCCTAAATGTCCATCCACAACACAATGAACAAATTGATATATGGTCATACAATAAAATACTGTACAGCAATCAAGAACAAGCTCAAATACATGAGCACATGGATGAATCTCAGATAAAATGTTAAATGACAGAAGTCAGATACTGAAGATTAATGTTTTACGATTCTATTTATTTGACATTTAGTAGGCAGAAACTTATCCATGATGACAGAAGTCACAATAGTGGTTAACCTTAGTGGAAGGAAAACCACTCAGAAAGGAGAAAAATTGATCCTTCGAGGACCCTGGGATATGTTCTGTGCCTTGATCTGGATTATAGTTACATGGGTTAACACACATAAAAACAATCATTAAGCTGTACAGCTACTATCTGCATATATACTACAGTTATAGCTCAAGAAAAATAAATTTAAAAAAGACTAAAAATTAAAATATCAAGCAAAGTAGAGAAGTGTAAGTCTGGCAAAAAGAGCATACATTCTTTGCTCATGAATTTCCCCCCAAATTTTATGGTCATAAGGTTATTAAAATTTTTAAGGTTTTTTTTTTTTAAAAGAAATATCACATTCATCTCCACTTATAACCAAACCCTAAAACATGAACGGTTTTCATTTATCCATATTCCCTTGTATATTCTTTCTCATAGCCTTGTACACACAGTTATATAAGAAATCATTCTGGATATAAATCCTACACAGAGAAAAAGTCAGAATTTGGAATCCAAAAACCTAATTTGAATCCTCGATGGGCTATTTATTAGCTGTGTGATTTTCGCCAACAGTCTCTCTAAATCTTTGCTCACTTGAAAGAGGGAACACAAATATTATCTACCTCATAGAGCTGTTATGAGAATGAGTCAGATCATGTGCATTTATAAACACTACTCCCAAATTTGGTAATTTACATTTACTTAGGTGATCACAGTGTAGATACTATTCTTCACTGCTATTCTCATTTCCTCTATAATTAGCATTTCTACAATGACAAGCAATCTTCATAGTGGTCTTGCTTAATTTCCATTCCCCGTTCATTTCACCAACAGAAACTCAATTTTATTTGAGGTTGGCGATGTGCCCAGCTGAGCGATCAATCATGATTGATCTAAACCAGTCAAAACAAACCTGTTCCCTACTTCCCAGCCTTCTAAGCAACCAGGGTGATAGGTTCATCTGACTGAGGTTCTGGCGATAAAACCGAAGGAGAAACCCACTGGGGGAGGAAGGGGTGCTCTGGTAAGGGAGCATCTTTGTCACTTTCCTGACAAAAGCGTGACCCGTGCTGTCCTCTTCCTCTTCACCCTCTTCTTCCTGTCTTGACCTGGATTCTACTTAGAGCTTTGGAAACCATTTTCTGAAAATAAGAGAAAGGCTTAAGAATTTTTCGGAGACATCAGCCATGGGACCATCAAGCCCCCACAACAGCCCATGCAGTCACCTACCTCTGAGCTTCTTGCCTTATGAGAAAAATAAACTCAAGTTTCTAGAAGCCAGTTAGAGTTTCTGTAATTACATTTGAGGACATTCCAAAACTAATACAGTTTTAATGCATTTGGAAAAGTTCATCAAATTGATATAATCAAATTAGTCATTTTCCTTTTGCCAGAAATTTAGATTTAGTTCAACAAACATTTACAGATGGTCTCCTATGCATTAGTTCTGTTATTGAATAAACTACATTCCCTCCCATGAAGGAACTGACAGTGCTTCCAATCTTACACTATTTAAAAAAAGGAAAACAAAACCCAAGCTGAAAACCACTGTGCATATATTTTTCTTCGGGGTTACTTCCATAAGCAATCATTCCCTCTCATTAAACTGTGCTCCCACTGACCTTTTTGGTTCCTGGAACATACCAAGCTTATCCCAACTTAGTAAATGTTGACAAGTAATGCTTTTTGCCCCGAATGTTCTTCTCCCACATCAGTGTCTAGCTGGATCTTTCTCATTAAGACCTCAATCTAAGTGCCACTTCCTCAGAGCGGTGTTTCACCCCAACCACACTAAGCAGTCATCCATCATAGCATTCTGTTTTAATTTTCTGCAGAACACTTACCACAATGTCCTATTTTTCTTGCCTCATGGTTTATTCCTTTATTGTCTGCTCCCCTACCCCTACCTCACTATCAGAATGTAAATTCTGTATAAGAATCTTGTTTGTTTTGACCACCTCTGTAATCCCACTGTGAAAAACGGGGTTTGGCAAAATATAGCCTACAGCCAAAACCAGCCAGCTGCCAATCTTATAAAGTTTTACTAGAACACAGCCACTCCCACATGTTTACATATTATCTATGGCTATGTTTGTGCTACAAGAAGAGAGTAGAGTAGTTGCCAGAGACCAGATGGCCCACAAAATCTAAAATATTTGCTATTTGCCCTTTACAGAAAAGTTTACTGATCCCTAATCTAGAAATATGCTTAGCACAAAGTAGGCACTTAATAAATCCCCAAGAAGTGTTAAAATTTTATCTCAAAGGCTACTGAGAACCTTACTGGTTTTCTCATCCTATAGATACATTTGTTTTTAACAATCTATCAGTCCTGTTTTGGAAGAATTAGTCTTTCCTGCAACTACTTCATAGAGAGTAATTCTGTACCAAACTTCCAAAAAGAACAACTCATCACCTTGGGATACAGGATCAAAATTTATTTTATTTTATTTTTTTTTACAGGATTAAAATTTAACTCAACATACTTCAAGATCATGAGGACATCTCAAAGGCAGAATCTAATGTCTTTCCCAGGTTAACAAGATAAATTGTGTTCCACCTGCACTTTCTCATAGAAGTGCTCCAGATCTGCATTTGCCAACCCAAATTACACTAACTTTCTATGGCAGCCAATTAAAACTGTGCCTTATATATTAACATTAAGGTTTTTCAAAAATTAGAGCATTTTTTAATTCCAATCTTTGTAATGCACTTCTTTAATTACTGAAATAAAATTGCTTTGAGACTAAGTTAGGGTACCAACACTCACGTCCATTAAAAGTCATTTGTTTTTGTTCCTAAGGAATATAACTTTTAGTAAATTTTGAAATTAAATAACAAAAGTTTGACACCCAGAGGATTTTAGGAATCTACTTCCCATGTTTTTACTTGCTGAGACCTTAGAGTCTTCTACCAGGTGTATCCAGGGATGTTCCAGCCAAATTTTGTCTTCAGCAGGACACAGGGGTAAAAGGGGTGAGGAAAAATGGTATGCAAAGAAGGTGTAGAGCCCTCTAATGGCTCCTATTCAACCACCACAAGACTTCTAAAAAAAAAAGAATCCTTGTAATTATAGCTCAAGGTCTCCCCCCTTTGAGATCTAGCACTTATATCCCAAGACAAACCTACATATTCTGCGTATCTTTTTTCATAATCTGACTCATTGACATCTACCTGATTTACACCTTCACCTTCCAGATTGAGGTTTTGCTTGGTCTTTGACCTTCACCCCTAAGTGATGTCTCTGGGCCCATTTTAACTCCATGATCTGACGCCCTCAAGCTAGACTCACCCAATCCCCATATTCAGGAGGTTCCCAGTCTATGGGATTTGCTAAGGGGATTATAATAGACAAATATAAATATATGGAAGCCTGATTTAATGTCAAGGAACAATTTATTATAGGGGTTCATTGTCAAAGGGTAGAAATAATACACTCATGCTGCTCTTTCCAGAAGTATGAAGAAAACCAGTAGAGGAAAAATAACCAATGATTCATTTCAACCCCTGCTCTCTATGCCCACATAAGTCATACACAATTCCTGCCTGCCTAAGATGACATGTACCAGGTACTTTACTGGCACTTATAACGGTCATCAAGGAACCCCTCTGACTTCATCTCTGGCTAGGTTTCTCTTCCATTCCAATTCTGCGTCCTGCCCCCCCCCCCCCCCCACCACACACACACACATTCTTATTGTTAACTTGTCTCTCGTTTTCAGCTCTACTTCCACCCTTTGGAACCACAGACCTCTGGAGTTCTCATAACCTAACTATCAGGACTCTTCAGAATCATAATTTTAATCCATTTCTCTGGTTCCTGCTATCCCTAATCTTAAGCAGCTTTACCACAAAAGGTTTGGCTTTCAGAATTGGGGGGGGGGGGGGGGGGGGGGGCGGGGACAGCACTGTTTCACTGATGCTTTGAATGACACCACCACAGACCTGCCAAGGCAAAGGTCAGAATCAGAGATTCTAAAGTGTTAGTGGATGGATGCTTTATGGAAGTATTTAAACACAGGCTTGAAGTTCTTGGGGGATCTGTAGGAGGGATGCCTTCTGGAATCACTGCCAACTTACAAATGATTTCTAAGGCTCTGTTGAATCTCAAGATTTTAAAAACTGAATTACTTAATAAGCTCAGATAAATTTCCTGTGTTGAAGCTAATCTCTGGGAGTAAAACAGAAAAATCTCAGTGAAACTGGAGCTACTATATAAAAATAAACATTCTTACAATTAAAAAAGGATGAGGAAAGAAAAAAAAAGGGCAGGGGGAAAAAGGATGGAAAAAAGAGAAATAAGAAAGGAAGAGGAAAGGAAAGGAAAAAAGAACTATAGAAAAGATAGTAGAAGGGTACCTGGCTGGCTCCGTCAATAGAGCATTTGACTCTTGATCTGGGGGTCATGAGTTCAAGCATCACATTGGATACAGAGATTATTTAAAAATAAAATCTTTAAAAAAAAAGAAAGGAATGAAGGGAGGGAGGAAGGAGAGTAGAAGAATCAAAAGATCAAAGCTTTCTTTAGTTGCCAAGTATGCATTTTCCAGTAAATTCACCCTGCCAATTTTTGACAAACAAATCCAGTATAGGTTCATCTGATATCCTAACAATCAGAAAGACCTATCATTTGAATCACACACATTTGCCTATACAATGATAAATGACGTCCATGATTATGACCACAAGTCACAGAAAGACCTGAAAAACTGGAAAAACTATTAAAAAAAAATTTAGTAAATCATTCAACATGACTTAATTTACTTCCAGAATAGCTGAGTCATCTGAACCAGTATATACTGAGTTTTATCTGAAAGGAAACCAGTTAGCCTTTCATAGATGAAGGTGTTATAAATATTGCACTCATGAAAATAAAACATAAAAAATAAGTTAATAAATCTAGGTAAGATATTCTCACTACAAAAAAGATCCTCTGATTTACCAGAGAATTCCCTGATTTTAAGTTCATATAATGCCCTTAAAATTATACTGAATTGAAAGAGAAATTTTCAGGAGTGTCCTAAATGCATGGAGTCAGAAACAATCTGTTTCATGTAATAGTCAAAAAGATGGAATCTCTTGATGACTATCAACCCAGAATGAGCAATATTTTAAGAAATGTCATGTGAAGCTTCCAATTCATAAAGTGTAACTAAATCAACTAGCTAGAAAGATCACGGTCTTAAGAGGACTCACGTGTTTTGGATTTTTTTTTAATTGATGCCACATAAATGCAATAAGTTTTGAAACTGATCTTTGACAATTCTATTCAGTATTTCCATCATTTCTATTTGGGATACCCATGTGTTTGTGTGTTTCCTTCATATTTTCTCCAGATATTTCAAATAAATACTTATTTCAAATCCCTAGACCCATTCATCTGGAAATACGTTATCACTGGCACAATCTTAGATCAACTAGTGGTTCCCAAAGTAGATCTGCATGGTTAAGACTAGGAGAGAATCTAAATTTAAGATAGAAATTCTGTTATCAAATACATTTAGGAAATGCTGAATTCTATACCACAATCTTCATCAGTATTTGTGAAGTTCAATAGTAAAGACATCTGTTTAATATGTTTAGCTGCCACTTCCCCAAATGTATTTAGCTATGAATTTTAACTATTAATATTCCATAGACCACACTTTGGCACTGATGGTCTACTTTAACTGTGTCAAGCTCAAATGCTTTCAATGTCCAGGTATATAAAGTAAATGTGTGAAGCAGTCTGTTATCAGACAATAGGCAGTGATGTGGGGTGTAGAATTAGATTTAAGTTCAAAGTACTAGAATCAAATTATATGTTAATACATAGACAGGTTAAAAGATATAGAGAGAATTGAGAAAAAGAGAAAAGGAAACAGATTTGTTAATCAAGCAAAGCACATTTGTGTATTCAGCATGTGGGCCACCAATTTTCAATTTCTAATCTCAATCACCCTTCAATTAAGTGAGAACAAGAGGGGCACCTAAGTGGCTCAGTGGGTTAAGCATCTGACTCTTGATTTCAGCTCAGGGCATGATCTCTCCAGCCCCACACTGGACTCTATGCTGACAGTGCAGAGCCTGCTTGGGATTCTCTGCCCCTCCCCCACTCTCATGCTCTCAAAGAAACAAACAAACAAACAAAAAACTGACAGGGCGTCGGGGTGGCTCAGTTGGTTAAGCCTCCAGCTTCGGCTCAGGTCATGATCTCACCATTCATGGGTTTGAGCCCCGCGTCGGGCTCTGTGCTGACAGCTCAGAGCCTGGAGCCTGCTCCAGATTCTGTGTCTCCCTCTCTCTCTCTGCCTCTCCCCACCACCTCTTGAAAATAAACATTTTTTTAAAACTTGTCTTGGGGTGCCTGGGTGGCTCAGTCGGTTAGGCGTCCAACTTTGGCTCAGGTCATGATCTCATGGTTCCTGAGTTAGAGCCCTGCGTCGGGCTCTGTGCTGACAGCTCAGAGCCTGGAGCCTGCTTCGGATTCTGTGTCTCCCTCTCTCTCTGCCCCTCCCCTGCTCATGCTCTGTCTCTCTCTGTCTCAAAAATAAATAAAACATTTAAAAAAAATTTTTTTAACTTTTTTTTTTGTTTTTTTTTGTTGTTTTTTTTTAATGTGAGACCAAGAGTCTCTCATAGAAAGCATAACTTGTCCACTCCACCCTAGGACAATTTTTTTTTTTTTTAACTAGGTATACTTTGGGAGTTATTGTCATTACCAAGTACGTGTTACACCATTTTGTTAGGCACTTTTCATAATCTTAAAAATATTCCCAAATGCAAATGAATAAACAAAAAGCACAATAAGATCTACGTACAGAGGAAAAAAGCCTGATGGATGCCAGAGGGGAGGCAGGCAAGGACACTGGCAAAATGGGTAAGGGGAGTGGGAGATATAGGCTTCCAGTTGTGGAATGAAGAAGTCACAGGGATGAAAGGTACAGCACAGGCAATATAGTCAATGTCACTGTAATAGCATTAAGTGGTGACAGATGGTAGCTACACTTGTGGTGAACATAGCATAGTGTATAGAGTTGCTGAATCACTGTCGCATCTGTAACTAATGTAACATTGTATGTCAACTATACTCAGCTAAGAATATCCCCACAGGTAAAGTCTTATTAGCTTTTGTTCTATAGGTAAGAACATTATTTGATCTGCAAAAAGCAGGTGTAACAGAGCTGGGACTGGATCTCAGATCACTCTGCTCTTCTCACCGTATCATGCTTCCAATCTGGCAGGATGACAGGGCAGTGGCACTTGAAGTGACAAGAGTAACAGGTAGGCAGACAAGTGACACAATCATCAACTGTTGCGTTGAACCTTACAAAGTAAACATGTATTTGCCAAAAGGAATCAACTCAGAAAATAAAACAAAATAAAATAAAATAAAATAAAAGCCCCTGTAGTAATGTGGGAACTGCCATTGTTAAATACTTACTATGAACTAAGGTCATCTTATATTATTCATACCATGTCCTATCACCACAACAGCCCTTCAACATAAGTATTAAAGACAGTTTTAGATTAAAAATAAAACGGAGCCTGAGAAAGAGAAATTTTCAAAGTGGCACACCTTTTAATAGCTGGGATCTGACTGCCTTGTTCCTTCATACACCAAGTTCCCTCTCGTGTTTTCAATTTTTTTTAATGTTTTTACTTATTTTTGAGACAGAGAGAGACAGAGCATGAGCAGGGGAGGGGCAGAGAAAGAGGGAGACACAGAATCCCAAGCAGGCTCCAGGCTCCGAGCTGTCAGCACACAGCCTGATGCGGGGCTCGAACTCACGGAGTGTGAGATCATGACCTGAGCCGAAGTCTGACGCTCAACCGACTAAGCCACCCAGGCGCCCCCCCACCCCTCGTGTTTTTGTTTTTTTATTTTTTTTTTTAACGTTTATTTATTTTTGAGACAGAGAGAGACAGAGCATGAACGGGGGAGGGTCAGAGAGAGAGGGAGACACAGAATCTGAAACGGGCTTCAGGCTCTGAGCTGTCAGCACAGAGCCCGACGCGGGGCTGGAACTCACATACCGCGAGATCGTGACCTGAGCCCAAGTCGGACGCTTAACCGACTGAGCCACCCAGGCGCCCCCCACCCCTCATGTTTTTAAAACTGTAGCTTTGGAACAGAAAAGTACTTTTTTTTTTTATTTTTTTTTAATGTGTATTTATTTTTGAGACAGAGAGAGACAGAGCATGAACGGGGGAGGAGCAGAGAGAGAGGGAGACACAGAATCTGAAACAGGCTCCAGGCTCTGAGCGGTCAGCACAGAGCCCGACGCGGGGCTCGAACTCACAGACTGCAAGATCATGACCTGAGCCGAAGTCGGCCGCTTAACCGACTGAGCCACCCAGGCGCCCCAGAAAAGTACTTTTTTAAAATTGCTTCATTAGAACATGTCAATATTAAAAACCATCCCTTCCATTCAAATAATCTGATAGTTTAAACATTGCTTTAAAATACGAAGTCTCACTTAATCCTATTAATGACCCTGTGAGTAGAGAAGATATCTCCACAGCACAGATGAACCTCAGACTTAGTTAAGTGTGAGACTCTTGGGTAAGGCTGAGCTCGGACACAAACCCAGGTGGTCTGATTTTCACTGTTCCCAAAACACTCTGAGGAAAGAAAACAAAGCTGTGTTACCCCAGTTCCCATATTGCCTTCCGTCAGAAGGCCAGAGAAACTGCAAATCAAAGAGAGGGAGAGAAACAGCAGATGTACCTTTGACTAAAAAAAAGTCACTCAATTCCAGTGGACTTCAGACATGTCATGTGTAATAATTTTCCTTCTGAATATAATACAAAATTCCTTTAGCATTTAGCCACCATTTCACTTTCTTTGCTGTATTTCAAGGCCCCTATTTAAATATTTAAATTTTTACCGAGACATTGTGGGAATAAACTTTTTAAAAAGTCCCTAATTATTGGTACAGGAGACAATTGGATGAATGTCAAGGACATCATGCTTAGTTGGGGGGGGGAGCCAAATGCAAAAGGTTACATAATGCATGTTTTCATTTCTATAACATTTTCAAATTGACAAAATTATAGAAACAGAAACTAGTATTTTCCAAGGAGTGGGGTGAGAACTGGTGGGAAGGCAGGGTAGCAATGGACAGGACTTCAAAGGGGGTAACAGGAGGAGAACTGAAATAAGCCAGAGAAAGAAAAAAATACCACAGGATTTCACTCATATGTGCAATTTAAGAAACAAAACAAAAGGAGGCACCTGGGTGGCTCAGTCGGTTAAGCATCTGACTTCAGCTCAGGTCATGATCTCACAGTTCGTGAGTTCAAGCCCCGTGTCAGGCTCTGTGCTGACAGCTCAGAGCCTGGAGCCTGCTTCTGATTCTGTCTCCCTCTCTCTGCCCCTCCCCTGCTTGCCTTCTCTCTCTCTCTCTCTCAAAAAATAAACATTAAAAAATTTTTAAAAACAAAACAAATGAACAGAGAAGAAATCAAAATACAGACTCTTAAAATATAGAGAACGGTAGTTGCCAGTACACCAAAGAGGAGCACAGAGTACTGTACAGAATTGTTGAATCATTAGACTGTACACCCGAAACTAAAACAACACGATGCTAATTACACTTGAATTAAAATAAGTTATTTACAGGACGATGGGTGACAGAAGGAATTTTACAGGTGATGGAGGAGTTTTCTATCTTGGTTGCGGTAATGGTAACAGAACCTACAGGTGATAAAACTGCATTAAACTAGACACACGCTAGAAGGAGTGCATGTGAACTGGTCAACTCTGAAGAAGCTCTGTGGATTGTACCAAGGCCAGTTTCCTGTGTTTGACAGTGTAATACATAGTTTGTAAGATGGTACTATTGAGGGAAATTGGGTTAAGGGTAGACAGAGCGTCTCTATTATTTTTACAATTTCCTGTAAATCTATGATTATTTAAAATGTACATATATTTTTTTTAATTTTAAAATCTCCTGATCTTCATAGGGAACATTGTTGGGTTACCAGTGAGTGTGGCCGCCATAGCCACATCTTGGGCAAATCCACCCCACCCACCATCCCCAAAAGCCTGCTACCCCCCAAGAGAAGTGGCAGGGGCTCTCAGGGCTGCTGTCAAACATATCCCAAATATAACCAGGTTACTTTTCTTTTGAAAACGCATCCGTACAATGAAGTTCTAATTCTTCACCTAGTGTGACATACAGGTTCACTGTAATCTGAATCCTGCTTACTTTTCTAACCTCATTATACGCCCTGCCCCTTTCCTGCCAAAAAGATACTTTCATGCTTGGAGTTCTGATTACACTCTTCCTTCTTTCTGGAATGCCTTTCTTCATGGTCATTCCAGAGGGACTCAGCTGTCAGTCCTCAGCAGCCCAGCAGCACTGCCCACAGCTGGGGATAGGAGTATCACAGGAGATGGCTGGCCTCCCTCTATAGATTCAATGTTTTTTTAAGACAGCCCAGCTCTGCTCTCAACAGACCTTGCAACTAAGCAGCAGCATACAGCAAGTTAAAAGCTCAACTCACCAACAGACCCTTTGGAGATTGCTCACAGCCTCTCACCAGTATTCCTAAGTGTTTGTCTTGGCCAAGACCTGCATCCACTCACCCATTGTTTACAGTTATCCTTCCGTGAGTCCTGAAGCAAAGCCTGACCTGTATTATGTTGCTTTTTCTCTCCCATCTCGGGTATTTACTACCCAAGATTTCAGAATCGACACGAGAGTGTAGCAATGATAAAAGGTAGCATGAAGAGTACGATATTGAAATAATAAATCAGCTAGACTCTGCCCACACAGGTTACCTCTGAGAGGTTGAGAACAAACAGCTTAATTTGCATCACACAACCTCAGGGTTTCAGGGGCATACATTCGAGAGAGGAAAATACAGCAGACCTGCAACTTAACCCAATGTAGGAGCAAGGATGACGAAGATAAGCCAAGAAAGCCCAGTGGCACCCTCAGAACCCAGGACTACAAAGCTGGTCCAGTCGCACTGGTTTTTCCTGAGAATTTTTGACCACACTTGGTTCTTCTTTCCACTCCCATCTTTCCACCCAGGTGACTAATGCCACTGACAAGTAACAGCGCTCTTGAAGGAGGTGCGGCCCACATAAAATCATTTTTAAAGATCAGAGAAGAGATGCATCAGCATAAAGAGATGGAAATAGATTTGTGAGGTCAATTCTTGACCCACAGAGGACACGTTTTGATCTAGCCCTGAGCTGATTTGTAACTAAGAGGGACAGTCTGATTAACCTCCAAAATCTCAGCATAACTGCACCAAGCTAGCTGAATCACCAAGCGATGCGTATGGAGAAAATAAAGAACTGCCGACGCTTTTAAATAATTCAGCAGCATACTAGCCTTTGTCAACTTTTGGGGGTGGTGCTAACGCCAGCTTCGCGTTCGTTCTCTGGGACCACAGCGTGTTCGGAGCGCGTTTCTCAACTCAGGCCCAGAACTAGAGAGCTTCCAGTTCACAGTGACCACGTAGGAAAATCCTGAACACACCTCCTCCTCAGACACATGGACTCTACAGCTACATATGGAACAATTTTCTCAGGGGAAAAAAAAAAAAAAAAAAAAAAAACACCAAAAACTAGCTGAGGGACTGCAACACGTGCGACAAATGAGGAGAAACCCACATCCAAGCGGGTAGGAGAGGCTGGGACACAATCCACCACAAACTGGTTCCACCTGGGCAAGACCCCTCACAACCCGGAGGGAACTCAGAATGCCGAGCTTTTCCCCCAGAGCCAAGACCCTGAACCCAACGAGGAGGACCTCACATTTTAGGACCTGCACCTGAGAGACCAACACCAAAACACCTTTCTTTAAAAGCTAAAAGGGCTCCTATCCAGGAGACCCGCGAAAGCCGAACGCAAACTGAGACATGATTCCAAACGGCTCGCGCATCTGGACTCACCGGCCCCAGGGTCCAGCGCAGAAGCAGCCGGTGGAAAAGTGCCTGGACTTTCTGTGACAGCGGGTGCATTTGCTTGCCTCAAGGTGGTGGTGGCCCAACACACGCCTAGAGGACTGCTGAAATACTCTCCAGGACAGCCGCTGGCGGGCGCCATTTTCCAACTCTCGCTCTACCTCACGCGAGCTCCCAACTATAGCGGTAAAGGAGCCTCTATCAGCCTCTGGAGCTTGGATTTCTGCGGCCGTTCCAGGGGGCACCTGTAGATCTCCTGGCACAGGTGGCCAGCATGACTTACATATTGGGGCTCTGCAGGAGTGTGACCAATGAAGAAAGATTTCTTTTTTTTTTTTAATTTCTTTCTTTCTTTCTTTCTTTCTTTCTTTTTTTTTTTTTTTTTTTTTTTTTAGAGAGAGTAGGAGCAGGGGAGGGGCAGAGAGAGGATCCCAAGCCGACTCCATGGTGTCAGCTCCCATCCCACCGTAAGATCATGACCTCAGCAGAATTCAAGAGTCTGAGGCTTAACAGACAGCCACCCAAGCACCGCATGAAGAAAGAATTCATAACCAGCTACTACCCCTAGGGCAAGAGGAGCCCAGGTGTTCTAGGAAGGAACTACAGCTGGGCACGCTATGGAAAGTTTAAGTCTGGAAATTAAGATGGGACACAAATAACCTGAAGCCTTTGGAACTGGCCACACAGGAGTCTTCTGTGGGCGCAGGGCCCTGTTCTGAACAGGATTCTGACTCTCCATTTCTTCTCAACCACTTTTTGCACCAGGTAGGTAGTAACCCCAGGGCTTTGCCCCTAACACTCAAAGGAAAATAAGATACAGCTGTTGAAGCAGAGGGTTCATCCCGGGGGGATAGAATTGTTCCTTCCGTTCAGCCACCCAGTGCTATTTCAGCCAGTCACAGAAAGTGAAAGACAGCCAAAGAGAAATCAAAGCAACGTAGATGCCTAGAAGTTATCTGACCAATCTGATGATCCAAGTTAAAATGTGCATCGATATAGTCTATACAAATCAAAATACCAGTTACTGCAGAATCTGCTTAGAAACACAAAAGCATAGAGCTCTTAGTGGTTTTTCTCATTCAATAAACTTATAAATATTTTGAGCTCTAAATGCCTTAACTGTATCATCCATTGACTTTTACCACATGTATGTAGAATTCGGCCTCCACCTAATTGTGAAATGTTAAATCCACCTATTATTGAGTATCAGATTAACCACTCTAAATTGAATATTCTAAAGAAAGTATTTTTAAATCTTTTCAAAACAATTTCATCTAATTAATGGCTCGGGTATATGTCCCTTGGGAATGGGATCAATATACAATGAACCATGCTTTTTACAAGTGCAGCCCTCTACTCACTGTCTACACAAAGAATTGACAGGTTATGTATATTCAGCTGGTATACCATTGGAGATTTGTACTCTCAAATTTACCTGATGGGGAATGTTAATAAGAAAGCTTTTTTGTGGGGCACCCAGGTAGCTCAGTCAGTTGAGTGTCCAACTCTTGATTTCAGCTCAGGTCATAATCTCACAGTTGGTGGGATCGAGCCCAAAGTCAGACTCTGTGCTGACAGAAAGGAGCCTGGTTGGGATTGTCTCTCTCCCTCTCTCTCTGCCCCTCCCCTGCTCATGTGCATACACTCTCTCTTTCTCTCTCTCTCTCTCTCTCTCTCTCAAAATAAATAAAACTTTTTTAAAAAGGAACTGAAAGCTTTTTCAGAAGAAGTGAACTATCTTCAGCTCTATTTAAACACCCTCAAAGGGGTAGGGTCGGTCCAGTTAATAAGTAAAAACTCAGTGCTAGAGGTTTTCAAAATGCTTAAACTAGAGGGTGGCAACGTATCTAAGGCAGTGTGAAAGGAAGCAGAAACATGCACACAAGCCAAAATCTATTGAAAATAGCTGAAAGTAAGATGCCAAAAAGCAATTTTAAAAGAAAAGAAAAATCCACAGTGCCAGAAATGAGAGATGTGAGGTAAGGAGTCAAAAGTTTGAGGTTAGAAGGGATTTTCATCAGACAAAGATTACGTCAAGAACAAGCAAGGAAGATCCAAAGTGCTAACTGAAAACACCGTCCAAGCATCTGTGGCGTGCTTTCACAGTTGGGCAGGTAGGGAGGACATAATTGGGCAGGTAGGGAGGACATAACCAGCTGGCTTAACTTATCAGAAGTAGGCTGCAGAAGCCTTTGATCACACAGATGGAAGCAGTGTATGGGTCAGTCATCTCAAAATAGGTCATGGACTCTAAACGATTCTTCCAAGCCTTTGTCAAATCACCTCTGTGAAAAATAGATCACACGAGAATGTCCTCTCCTGGCACTGTCAGTTCAGAACTTAGCCAATGTTTTTAAAATGTTTAAAAAAAAATTTTTAAGGTGGTGTTCTAAACCCTCTACTTTAAAATTTGTGCTTAAGGTAAAAAAATGCAAGTTAAATTCCTTAATCTTCCTATCAGAATGTTAACCCTGACACTTGTGCATCTCCATCTAAAGTACATGGGTCTCCTTCAATCAACAACACAGAATATTGGTACTTGAGAAAAGAGACACTGTTCTTCATATTATATTCTATCCATCTAATGTCCAAACTCTCATTTAGACTACTGATACTCCAGAAAGATAGGCTAAGAGACTTGCTAAATATTCATTTCCCTCAATCCTCTAAGCTCTATCCCTGAATCAAGTCAAATAGCCAGAGAAGCTACGTGCAAGGATTATTATATTAGTTCCTTGTAGAAATGCCTTTAGAAACCAACTTAACGTTATGTCTCCTCCTATTGAGAGGACCAAAACAAACAAAAAGTGTCATCTCTTGCAAAATTGCTATTTAAAAAAACTGTCTCATGTATTGTGTAATGTGTACTATATAAAACATATCAAAACCAAAATCATTGCAATTGCATCTGCTGATAATCAGAACTGGCCTATTACATTTTATTATAAAATGACAGCATTGAGATTTTCCACCATGACATCCAGAAAGCTCAAAAACTAACATTTTTTTGCACCGTCTCCATTATTTATTTTGTATTTTTCTATTATTTATTTGAGCCCTCCCTCAAGCCATTTTTGGAAAGAGGAAATATATAGATTAATAGATGTTATAATTAAACACCAGAGTGCTAAAAGTGGAGTGATAATTATAGCTTCACTATTGATTTGATTGTTTTTCATGAGTGTTCAACTCATGGTTAGATCCATTTATTAAGTGCTGAAACTTATTAAAATAATATGCTATGCATCCATCAACTTCTATTTCGTTTTCCTCTCCCTGGACATCCAGAAAGAATACACTTCTTACCCAACCTTCAGTTAAGTCTGCACTATATCAGTGGATTCTGACCTGTGAAATTCAGGTGGAACAAATAGATGTCACTCTAGGCATGACATTTAGAATATTCCATATGCACTCTCTTCCTCTATTTCAGCAACCCTAGAAAACACAGTGAGAAAGCAACATCATAAAAAGGTACAGCCTTGGGGTGCCTGAGTGGCTCAGTTGGTTAAGTGTCCAACTTCAGCTCAGGTCATGATCTCATGGTTTGTGGTTTTGAGCCCCATATCGGGCTCTGTGCTGACAGCTCGGAGCCTGGAGCCTGCTTCGGATTCTGTGTCTCCCTCTCTCTCTGCCCCTTCCCCTGGTGCTCTGTCTCTCTCTGTCTCTCAAAAATAAATAAGCATTTAAAAAAAATTTTTTTAAGGTGCAGCCTTCATCAGCCTGGGTCCCTGAGTGATTATGTGGAGTAGAGGCATTATTAGTAAATCCGTTGGTAAACTCAGTAATTGGTTGTTTTTTTGTAATTAACTGGAAAATTAATTAGTACCAATTGGTTATTAATGGGTACAATTGGTAACTGCTAATTAATTGATTAAATAATTAGTAAGTTATTTGGCAAATACATTAATTAGTATTTTTTTTCTTTCAGTAAGCCACTGAGATCTCACCGTTAATTCTATAATCATATAGCCTCTTCTCCCCTAACTGGTCACTGTGAAATATGTGATTCACAGAACCCTTCACAAAAATTCCCACCTTTACTCTTGACTGGGATTATAGACTGAAATACCTTTCTGCTCTATATCCCAATGAACTGGATTAGAAAACATGCAAAATTATATGGCTTACTTTTTACATGTTTTTTTTATTGTAGTAAAATACACATAACAAAATGTATCATCTTAACCATTTTTAAGTATACAGTTCAGTAGTGTTAAGTATATCCACATTGTTGTGCACCCATCACATCACCCCCATCATGTGAGGAACTCTTTTTCCCTGGCTCTTGTACTCCTTGAATAATGACTCCATTGCCCCCCTACCTCTGGCCCCTGGCAACCACCATTCTACATTCTGTATCTATGAATCTGACTACTCTAAGTACCTCATAGAGTGGAATCATGTAATATTTGTCCTTTTGCGATTGACTTATTTCACTTAGCATAATGTCCTCAAAGGGACATTCATGTTGTAGCATGTGTCATAATTTCCTTCCTGCTAAGGCTGAATAATACTCATTGAATGTATATAGAGGGTTGTACATGTATGACATATGTATATGTCCCTATATTTTATTTGCCCACTCATTTATCAACAGACACTTGGGTTGCTTCTACCTTTTGACTATTATGAAAAATGCTGCTATGAATATGTGTACAAATATCTCTTTAAGACTCTACTTTCATTTCTCTTGGGTAAAAACCCAGAGGTAGAGTTGCTATTACATATAATTCTATAGGTTTTTGAGGAACTGCCAACTATTTTTCACAGTGGCCACACCACACTTTATATAAACACCAACAGTGCACAAGGATTTCAAGTTCTCCACATCTTCACCAACACTTGTTCTTTTCTTTTCTTTTGACAGTAGCTATCCTAATGGGTATGAAATGGTATGTCATTGCAGTTTGTATTTGTATTTCCCTAATGATAAATAGTGTTGAACATCTTTTCATCTGCCTATTAACCACTTGTATGTCTTCTTTGGAGAAATGTCTATTCAAGTCCTTTGATCATTTTTAAATTAAGTTCTTTGTGGTTTTTGTTGCTGCTGCTGTTGTTGTTGAGTTGCCAATGTGATCTTTTAAAACCCAAACCTGAGCAACTAGCTCTTTCTTCATCCTTTTCTTTTGTATCCCATTCAGAACTGCTTCTCCCCAGAAATGAATGCTTAGGAAAGCTATTCTTTTTTTGTTAAGGGAAGCTTTTCCTTATATTCAGCTAAAGCTGGGGACTCTATTTTCACCAAATGTAGAGACCAAAGTAAATCTTATCTGAGGAAAAGAGGTGAAACTGTTTGAAAAGTTAGAGCCATGTTGATGTATGTCATAGTAAATTAATTCATACAAAAAGCCAACAAGGATTAGGCCAAAATGTGGGGGGCCGACAGCGAAGGGCAAGCGAGGCAAAATCAACCCAAGACTTGATCATTATGGCCCTAACGAAAGAAGCTTAATTCAAACAAGAGTAGCTGAGTGGTTCACAGCATGTTTTCCACAGGCTGGAGTTATTTGAGGTACATTTCCACAAGCAATTGAATTCTTATTTGTCCAACTCAGAGTGTTTTGTTAAGAGAGAGAGAGAGAGCAGGGGAGGGGCAGAGAAAGAGGGAGATAGAGAATCCCAAGCAGGCTCTTCTCTGTCAGCACAGAGTCATGTGTGGGGCCGGATCTCACAAACTGTGAGATCATGACCTGAGCCAAAATAAAGAGTCAAAAGTTTAAGTGATTAAGCCACCCAGGCACCCCACAAAGAATTAAACCTGACAATCTAGGTCAGGGTGGATATAGTTAGTTTACCACTTTCTTCAGAGAGAATAATCTCTAGCTGTTTCCACTGTATTCCACACAGGTACAGGTATGGAAACATACTTTTTCTTACCATTACTGCCATGACAGGTATGAGGGCTCCACCTTTTTCTTCTGAGACCCCACCCTGCCTTTCTCTATGGCTTCCAAATATCTTGGAATCTTACAAGGTGGGAGAAGGTGATAGATTGTTCACATGGATAAGTTGGTCAGGAACAGAGCAGTCTCCAAGCACAAAACCATCTTCCTTCTGAATGGTCAGTAATTCATGTTCCAATGACGAGCAAAGAAGAGTCCTCCCTAGACATGAAGGAAATCTAGCATAGTCCTTGGGCATAGGTGATGCAGCATGATCAGTAGAAGGGACACTGGGCAATCCTCCACACCATTGATGGGCTCTGGTCACTGGGGGTAAACACTCCTTGCTCAGGTAGAGTCTGTAAAGTAGGAGGACACTGACTCACCAGTAAATAATCCTTTTATGTGGGCTCCCTTGACTTCAACTCCAACAAACTTTCGCTGTCATCACTTCCTCACTCCTCCTTGTCCCCCCTCCCTGAGACGTGGAGAATCCTTTCTATACCTTGAGGCTTGTCATTCCTTCTTCCTAACAGTATGAATATGAAAACCACTCTTTTCATGACTCTTAGAACCTAAATTTAAGAAACTCAAGGGGTGCCTGGGTGGCCCAGTTGGTTAAGCATCCAACTCTTGGTTTCAGCTCAGGTCATGATCTCAGGGTATGTGAATTCAAGCCCCACATTGGGCTCTGTGCTGACAGCGCAGAGCCTGCTTGGAAATCTCTCTCTCCCTCTTTCTCTGCCCTTCCCCTACTCTCTGTCTCTGTCTCTCTCTCTTGAAAATAAATAAGTAAACATAAAAAAATTTTTAAACAAACTCAAAAGCCATGAAGAGGCACATTTGTTTCTATTCTCTGCTACTACATCCCTGCCCTGATGAAAAAAAGCAAAAAACACCTGTGTATCTAAATGCAGGTGGTCACCTGGTATTATATCAGAAAAGCCACGGTCCACAGGCAATTACTTCAGGCAGTTCTATTTATATCTCAACATGTGAAGTTTGACTAATTAGCACAGGAGGTAGCAGAAATGGGTTTTTATTGCTTAAATGTGTAGCATATAAAATAGCATGATGAATGGTGGGTATGGAACCCTTTTTAGGAAAATCTAAAGTATTTAAGATATGCATTGGCTAAAACACTTTAGAGATACACTCCATTCTTACAAAAACAGGGTATAAGAATCTGAACAGAGTTCTGGCTTTTTCCCTTAGAGATGGCCTCTGTGGCTTTATCCCTATCATTTGATCTTCTAGGATGCCCTGTTACAGGGACTTCTAGTTGACTGATAATGGCTAGGAGATGAACAAAATCCTGCCTCTGAGAAAATGTCATGTCTGGATTCTACAAGTGATGGACAGAACACCCAGAAAGACAGTTAGTAGAGATTTTATGGCACTCAGTAACAGAGAAGATTGTAAAACTGTTTTGTGCCTCCTCCATAAAGTGATTTCTTTTTTGTGGAGAGAGAGTGTCTGTGAGCAGGAGAAAGGGGAAGATGGAGAGGGAGACAAAGAATGCTAAGCAAGCTCCATGCTCAGCATGGAGCCCAACGATGTGGGGCTTGATACCACAACCCTGAGATCATGACCTAGCCAAAATCAAGAGTTGGACCTTGACCAACTGAGCCACCCAGGTGCCCCAGGTGATTTTCTAATAAAGGTCTATGTGTGTGGTAGAATTTGGTGTCAGATGTGAGATGTAGGAAGTAGTCCTCATTCATTTTAAAATTCTTTTGGAGGCTACTTTAAGAACTTAAGTGCTGCATCTGATTGAATCAGCCCAGAGGGATGATAAAATACCAGAAAAAATAATTTAATATTATGAATGTATTTTTTCCAATATGGAAAGTTTCAGATTGTAAAGTAAGCACCAAGACCATTAGTCACTTCTACAGTCAGCAGTAGCTGACAGGTAGAGTGTGACCAGGAATGAAAAGTTCTAGAAAGTATACATAGCAACCAACTCAAAGGTTATACAGTCATCCAGGTGTCCTATATGAGGTTAACCATTCCAAATGTGTAGATGATGGAGCCATCTAATTTACTTCAGGATTGGCTCTGATAAGGTTTTCAGGAACTGCAGAAGGGGCATTTCAGTGTATGTACTCACAGGAAACCCAAGGAGACAAGGGCAGGGAATAAAGCAGAAGCTGACAGTATGGCAGTTATGCAAACAAATCAGTACAAAAATGAATATATGGGACTCTCTGGCCAAAATTCAAGTGTACATATATAACCTTCCTTGTTTTTCTATAACTGAAATAAAATTCTATTTTTAGCAATCAGATGATAAAAATGTAATTTCAGTTATTTTACTTAATTTAGATGTTTACTTATTTTTGAGAGAGAGCAAGGGAGGGGCAGAGAGGGAGAGGGAGAGGGAAACCAAGGATCCGAATTGGGCTCTGTGCTGTCAGTGCAGAGCCTGACACAGGGCTCAAACTCCCAAACCACAAGATCATGCTGAGCCAAAGTCAGATGCTTAGCTGACTGAGCCACCAGGAGCCCAATCTCAGTTAATTTAGAGTTGCTTCTTCTTTAGTCAAGCTGTGCCAAATTCCAGGGAAATTACATGGTGCCAGGGCTTGGTGGGATGGGGTGGGGTAGGGTATACACATATTGACTTTTATTGTCTATGTTTGGATTCCTCTGGGAACAGATCTTGAGACAAAGATTCAAGTGCACACAATTTGTTTGGGGCTCATCCCATACACACTGGTCTGGGAGTGAGGAGTGAGATGGGTTAGGGAAGGCAGGGAAGCCTGTATGATGGAACTTCTTTTTTGCTGAGGAATTCTGAGAATCAATGTAGAACACATTCCTTTTGAGTTGTCCTCTCTGAGCACAAGAGACCTTGGGTATTTTCACACCAGCTCCCATTAATCTGCTGGAGGGGTAGAGGTGACACTGATTCTCCAGCACTGCTGAACTGCCTGGCACAGAAGCAGAACAGGCTCCAGAACCAGGGAAAGCCCTATAGCAGTTGAAAGTCAGGCTTCTGTCAAGACCTGCACCATAGTGATAGGGCCAGAGGGAACACAAGTGAGGCACCAAAATCCTTTACTACAGTGAGTCTCAATGTCACTATCTGTTCTCCAAAGGGCACCTCGCTCCCTTCTGGTTTTGGCCATCAATCTACCAGGTCACTGAGTGGACTCTCATTCTTTACCAAATCTCCTGGGGTTCAGCTTTCTCTCTCCTACTTCAATGTCTTTTTCTATGCAAGGGAATAATTCAGTGGACCCCAGCCCATGCAGGGTTGCAGGAGATTCATGAAACTGTCTGAGCCTCAACTACCTCTGTGCTCATAGACGCATCTTGTGACTCTGCTGTTCCAATGACAGGTTGGGTAGTGGAAGCTGTGAGCTTTCTAAAGTCCCATCTGCCCATTTCCTCTTTGGGGTCTTACCACCTCTCTGAGATTCTATTCTGGAGGCAGCATACAGCATCTTCAGACATACCTGTCATTTTTTATTGCCTTCCCCGCTCCCAGTTAGCCCAAGGGGGTAGGTCAATGTGGGGATGCCCCCTCACCTTTGCTTTTTCAAGGACCTATAATATCTAAACCCACACCTCATTGCTTCTCCTCAGATTCGTTTCTACCTTCTAACCTGTGGAATCCCTGTCTGGTCTCCTGGCCTGATTCCTGGCTCTGACTCATCCTGTATTCTTCCAACTCTATTGTTCCTTTGTGAAAAATCATGTTTTGCTTGGCTTCCTTTTTTATGGAAATGGGCTTTTATTGCTTAAATGTGTAGTATATGAATGAATGCCACAGATCTAGCAATCCAAATGAGGAACAGAAAATACAAAAAAAAAAAAAAAAAGTAACTATCTCAAAAGTATCATGAAGCCATGACTGTCAACCCTGCTGATTGCTCTTTTGCTTGATAAGAATTGTATTCATTCATTAAGGAGTGGTTTTTCTGCAGACACCCTCAATTTGGAAACACTCAATTTCTTTACCTGACTGCGTTATTTCAGAGGGTGTAACAGTATTTACTGAAGCCAATACCCCTATAATTTTACAGGTACTTCTTTTCCATCCAGGAGGTGACCAGCACATCATTTCTGTCTCTAAATGAGAAGAGTTAACCTTGCTGCACTTTCTGGATTTACTGTTGGAAGCCTCAATGTCTGTCGCTTATGTTTCCAGATTTGCAAATGAGACAGAACTGAGTGTTATCTCACAACTCATGCAAATTAGATGCCAGGAAGGCTATTGAAAAGGGAAGATGGTATCATCTGTCTTGCAAGGGCATTGCTCAGATTGACAGCCCCACATTTAACCTCCTCTTTTCCTTCCCATGAATTAATAGCTCAGCTCACCCTCCCTAAGAAGTCATCTGCTTTATTGAAATTAAATTCCGGCTACCCTGGGGAGAGCCACTAGACAGAATCTGTCACTTGTTGCCTTTGTTCTCCTGGACTATAAAGGTACATATCCTGAAGGATAGATTGTACTGAAGAATGTTTAAGGAAGGTTGTTGATATGACTGATCAAAGGGGGAGGGGTAGAAAGTAAGGACACACCCCTGATTTTTCGGGTGCTTACATATGTATGGGCTTCAGTCAGTGACATCCATGCTCAGCCCTACCATCATTCGGGCATTTCCCATGATGTCCAAGAAATGATAGTGCCAGACTCATTCACCAGTACACAGCCTTACACATGATAGCAGCCCAGGCTTATGATCAATTCAAGCCCCTCCATGACAATATGAGCACCTGAGGAATAGCAGGCATCATTTGTTTTGATGTATTCAGATGAACCTATAATTAGGGTCAAAGTCTCCAATCTGGAGACACACATGTGTTTATGACAGGAATATAATTAAGAAACATGCCTACATAACTAATTATTCTTTCAACAATTATTTGTTGAACAACTACTATGTTCCAGGGAAACCAGAAAGAATAAACCATAAAATCAAATAAATAAACTAGCTGACTTCAGATTGAGGTAAATCCCATGATGGAGACAAAACAGGGTGAAGTGATAGCAGTTAACCCTGGCATGGACATGCTTTGTGTAGGTAGTTGAGGAAGTCCCCTCTGAAGACGCCACATATGAAATAAGACATGAGAGTTGAGGAGACAAATAAAGAACAGACAAGGCTTCAAAATCCTGAGGTACAAATGAGCTTGGGTTAGTCCAAGAATCAGGAGGCCAGTATGGCTAGAGTCTAATGACTCAGGGGGCTAGAAGGAGCCCAAACCCATTGGAATTCGTAGGAAGACTTTGGAGAATTTTCAGTTAGAATCGTCCTCATGCAAGTTTTAAAAATATCGCTCAGACATTTTTATATCAAAGTGGGTGAAAATTGGGTAAGAACTAATCAAGAGTGAGGCAGAGACACTGCTTAGGTGGCAATAGTGTAATCCAGATGAGTAATGAAGGAGACGTAAATTAGGGTGTGTGGGAAAAATAGACTACATTGGTTTTGAATCAGAAACATCATAATTAATTCTTTATTCTAAAACTGACGGATGCCGGAGGAAGAAGAGATGGAAATACTTTCCCTGCTGCTAAGAAAATTTTGTAGATGATGTATATGTTTGGGGAAAAAAAAAAGAAAGGAAGCAAAATGTGGAAGGAAAGAACATCAACGATGCCATTTGAAACATAAACACAGAAAAGCAGATATGCATGTTGGAATTCAACACGATTCAATCTTTCATCATTCCACCACCTTTTTTTAAGAAGAGAGATCAAAGGTTACAGTGCAAGTCCTTAAAGGCAAACTCGGATTAAAAAGAATTTGATGATAAAACGTGTCTTTATAGGAGATGAAAGAACATCTCAAAAGAGGAAGTCTACCACTTGGGACAGGAAGAAAAACATAGTTAAATTTAGCTTCTTGGAACTCACCTTCAGCTTGATGAATTGGAGAATCAAAGTTTCTGTCTAGTTTATCAAACAGAAAAGCCTTTCATGAACAGCAACTTATCTGTATAAACAAAATTTCTACAGCACCTCTCTCAATCCAGGATTATTTTAGGTGTTACTTTTTCAGTCAAGCTGGGCAAAAAGAAGCAGATAATTTTTAAATGAAGCTTGAATTCCACAGGTGTTTGTGGTGGTAATACAAAGGGGGACAGGTTCAGAACATATATACAAGTGATGAGATAAATGAAATTTTGTTGGTGGATGAAATATAAGGGGTAAAGAAAAGGGATAAACCAAGGTAAGTTCCTCAACTTGAGGCTTGAGCAATAATGTAGTTTTTTTTTTTAAGGATGAACAGTTTTTTCCATTTTTCAATTTTTTTAATTTTTCATCATGAATATAGTCTTTAATCCCCATCCTCCCCAACTCCCCCCTGTAACCATAAATTTGTTCTCTATAGTTAAGAGTCTGTTTCTTGGTTTGTCTCTCTCTTTTCTTTTTCTTTTGCTCCTTTGTTTCTTAAATTCCATGTATAAGTGTGATCATATGGTATTTGTCCATGTATAGGTGTGACCATATGGTATTTGCACAAACAGTTCAATGAAACAGGAGCTGGTTCTTTGAAAAGATTTAAAAAAATTGATCAAATTCTAGCTAGACCCATTAAAAACACCAAAAACCAAAAACCAAAAAATAAACCAAACCAAAAAAAAATCCACAAAAAAATAAAGAACAGAGAGAGAGAGAGAGAGGGTCCCAATAAACAAAATCACCAATGAAAAAGGAGAAATAACACCAACACCACAAAAATACGTACAATTGTAGCAGAATGTTATGAAAACTTGTATGCTAATAAATTGGACAACCTAGAAGAAATAGATAAATTCCTAGAAACATATAAACTACCAAAACTGAATCCGGAAGAGATAGAAAATTTGAACAGACCAATTACCAGCAATGAAATTGAATCAGTAATCAAACAACTCCTAAAAATCAAAAGTTTAGGACCAGATGGCTTCATGGGTGAATTCTACCAAACATTTAAAAAAAGCATTAATACCTGTTCTTTTCAAACTATTCCAAAAAAAGTAGAAGAGAAAACTTCCAAATTCATTTTATGAGGCTGATATCACCTGATACCAAAACCAGATAAAGACCCCACTAAAAAAGAGAACTACAGGCCAATATCTCTCATGAATATAGATACAAAAATCAACAAAATATTAGGAAACTGAATCCAACAATACATTAAAGAAATTATGCACTACAATCAAGTGGCATTTATTCCCAGGATGCAAGGTGGTTCAATATTTGCAAAACAATCATTGTGATATGTCACATCAATAAGAGAAAGGATAAAAACCATATGATCATTTCAATAGATGCAAAAAAAGCATGTGACCAACCAAGTACAACATCCATTCATGACAAAATGCCTCTGCAAAGTAGGTCTAGAGGGAACATACCTCAGCATAATAAAGCCCTCGTATGAAAAACCCACAGCCGACATCATACTCAATGGTGAAAAACAGAGCTTTTCCCCTAATGAACAAGACTAAGATGTCCATTCTCTCATCACTTTTATTCAACATGCACTGGAAGTCCTAGTCACAACAATCAGACAACATAATGAAATAAAAGGCATCCAAATTGGTAAAACTTTCACTATTTGCAGACGACATGATACTGTATATAGAAAGCCTGAAAGACTGCCCCAAAAAGCTACTAGAACTGATAAATGAATTAAGTAAAATTGGAGGAAACAAATTCAATATACAGAAATCCTTTGCATTTCTATACACTAATAATGATACAGCAGAAAGTGAAATTAAGAAAACAATCCCGTTTAAAATTGCACCAAAATCAATCAAATATCTAGAAATAAACTTAACTAAGGAGGTGAAAAACCTGTACTCTGAAAATTATAGAACACTGACGAGAGAAATTCAAGTTGATGCAAAGAAATGGAAAGACATTCCATGCTCATGCTTAAAATGTCCATACTACCCAAAGGAATCTATATGTTTAATGTAATCACTATTAAAATACTAACAGTGTTTTCACAGAACTAGGACAAACAATCCTATAACTTGTATGGAACCAGAAAAGACCTCAAATAGCTAAAGCAATCTTGGAAAAGGAAAACAAAACTGGACGTATGACAATTCCAGTCTTCAAGTTATATTACAAAGCAGTAGTAATTAAAAGAGTATGGTACTGGTACAAAAATAAACATGTAGATCATAGAAATCCCAGAAATAAACCCACAGTTATATGGTCAATTAATCTTTAACAAAGCAGGAAAGAATATACAATGGGAACAAAGTCTCTTCAGTCTCATCAATAAATGGTGTTGGGAAACTGGACCACTTTCTTTCACTATTAAAGACCTATATGTGAGACCTGAAATCATAAAAATCCTAGAAGAGAACACAGGCAGTAATGTCTGACATCGACTGTAGAAATCTTTCTCTAGATATGTCTCCTGAGGCCAGGGAAATGGAAGAAAAAATAAACTATTTGGAACTACATCAAAATAAAGAGCTTCTGCAAGGGAAGGAAATGATCAGCAAAACTAAAAGCCAATCTACTGAATAGAAGAAAATATTTGCAAATGACATATCTGATAAAGGGTAAATATCCAAAATATATAAAGAACTTACATAACTCAACACTGAAAAACCAAAGAATTCTTTTAAAAATGAGCAGAAGACATGAATAACACATGATGGGTCTCTACTGCTGCCAGCAGAAGTCATCCAGCCTTGCCCAGGTAATGGTAAGGACAACTATTTTCACTATTTGGAACAGAAAAATAAAAGCAACATGAAGAATCCAGATCATAAAATATTCTTAATTTAATTCCCCAAAGCTAGATTCATACCAGGATATTTTCCTACTTATTCAAAACCACAATGACATCTCTTTCTTTGCACTACTTTGCAGATAATTGTATTTACAAAATTTAATACTTATTTCTATTCTCTAAGTCGGTATGTTCCTCAGACCCACAGGATGTTAATAGGTGTTACCCACACACACACAAAAGGTTCCTGGTCACATGAGATTTGGAATTTACACAGGCTTCTTCATCACAATATTTCTCAGAGATTTTCCTGAGTGTAAGGACATTGAAATCTCTGAAGGAGGATATAATGTGCAACATTTCAAGTTTAATTGACCACAGAACCCTTTCTGAGGTTGCTTTCCCACAATTAGTGTGCTGCAGCATGCTTTTTGGCAAACAATGCCTAATTGTTTCAAGGGTGTCAGCCTTTTCTTTCAGGTTAAACCATAAAGTCCCCAAGAGGAGAAAAATAATTGCCTCTTTTATATTCTTCATAGCACCAGCACAGAGCAGGAAATAGAGCATTTCAGTAAATATGTGTCATTTCATAAAATTGTTTTAATTCCTTAATATAGTCTCTATTTTCAGAATGCCTGCTCTATGCTGGATATTATCCTAGGCACTAAGAAAATTAAATAGAATTCCTCCCCTCAAGAAACGACAGTCCAGTAATGAGGAAAGACAAATATATAAATACAATATTGCTTGCTAATTACTATAATGTCATGTTTACAAGGTCTTGGGGTGACACAAAGAAGGCAACCATAGATAGCTGCATGGCAGGAGGCAGAGAATGGAAAGGTAGTAGGATGGGGGTGGGAAAAGGCTTCACCACAAAGGTAACTGTGGAGCTTAAGCTTGAGCCTGGGGAAGGAATTCTCCAGAAACAGGCAAGGGGCTAAAGGGAATTCCAGGAGGGGCATCTGGGTGGCTCAGTCAGTTGAGTGTCTGACTCTTGATTTTGGCTCAGGTCACGATCCCAGAGTCATGGGATCAAGCCCAGGTCAGGCTCCATGCTGAGCATGGAACCTGCTTAAGGTTCTTTCTCCCTCGGGGGTGGCTCAGCCAGTTAAGCCTCCGGCTTTGACTCAGGTCATGATCTCGCGGTTCATGAATTTGAGCCCTGTGTTGGGCTCTGCTGACAGCTCAGAGCCTGGAGCCTGCTTTGGGTTCTGTTTGTCTGTCTCTGTCTCTGTCTCTCTCTGTCCCCAGTCACACTCTGTCTCTCTCAAAAATAAATAAACATTAAAAAAAAAAGATTCTCTCTCTGCCCCCAACTCACACGCACTCTCTCTCTCTCTCTCAAAAAAAAAAAAAAAAAAAAAAAAATAATTTTCAAAAAAACCACCAACCCCCACCCCCGCACCAACCAAAAAAAAAAAAAAAAAAAAAAAAAAAAGTTAAATTTTAAAAAAATTGATAAAGGGCATTCTAGGAAAAAGCAAGAGGCATTCCAAAATCACAGACATAAAATAGCATAGCTTGTTTACTGCATCATGAGAGTTATATATGTCTTCTGAATAAAACACAGATGAAGGTGCAGCAGGGACTGGAGAAGGGGAGGTGGGGAAGGTTGGTCAAGGAAGTTATCAAAAGGAAGGGAAAGACAGAACCCAGGATCCACATCCTCCCTGCAGTGTTCTCAACTTGAGAACACTGTTCACAATGACAAGGCATGATGTCTGTGTTTCTTTCTAATTGAAACAAATCCCTATCATCTTTATTTGATGATACCATAATATCATTGTCATTTCCCCATTCCCTATTCATAGCCCCTTTCGGAACAATACTGTCCCTCCAGTATGATGAATTACTAATTAATGTCTGACTATTTTAAAAAAGATTAAATGAAAGCTTTTAGAAACTGTGAATGATAATATTATCATAAACTGTTATCGTTTAGGAACCCCATGATATGTGAAGAAGAGAATTATGTCAACAGCATCCTTGGAGATATTTAAGTTTATTGTTTTTAAAAATTATTCCTTAATATGAGTGTATAAGGAAGATACTTTGGTCGAAGCATGCCATGTAACATCAGAAAAGGATTATGATTCTAGCTTGTAGAAATTGCCAGCAATTAATAGAATTGCTCTTGGGGGAGAACTCAACATATACTTTTAAATGTGTTAAAAAGTTTACATGATCTACTGAATAATGTACCCACAGCATATAGAATCTCTGGTATAACAAATCGGGAATGGTATTTTTTTGAGCATTTTCAAACATTTCAAAGACCATATATTTACAACATTTCTTATTATTGAGATATACTGTGGACTCAATACTTCATAAAGCTTTTTATCTTAAAGAACAATTTTTTTTTACATGATCCTTTAAGGATTCTTCTAGAATAAACCTCAGAATGAAGCCACTCACTTGATATCACAACCTGAGATATGTCTCTGGGCCTTGAGATAATGGCATTATCTTCCCTTTCTCCCTCAAACCCTGCAGATTATTAATCCTTCCTGCTTTGCACAGTTTCATTACCACATGTGCCATGAGTGACTGAAATCCACTGAATGTGTTTTCAGAGTAACACAGAGTAACACGATTTCACAGAGAGTCTTCAATTCCCTGCATCATGGACTAGAAAATAAAGAGAGTCATCCTCTGCCAGATCCCAAGAGGCTATAACTCATTTGGCATATTTGTTGGTACTGTGACAGCAACTGTCTTCCATTGGTGCAGTGCAGGGAGAGGGGGCACCCACTCCTAAGAATGACAGATGAGAGAGGTATTAACTGCAGGAAATCCTCCTAAATAAAATAACCAAGCCAAACAGGAAAACAAAAAAGCTCGAAATGACTTGGTTGTCCCCAGAGAAGGCAACCAAATAAAGGACAAATCCCGCAGCTCATCCTGAAGGCTCTGGCTTGAGAAAATAATCAGGGACAATCTCACAGACAAGCAGAGGAGGCTGCTCCTTATCTGGAAGAATCCAAGGGGGTGCCTGGTGTTCACAGCTAGCTCTTCACCCTGGGTCTCAGAGGCAGGGAGTGGGCCACAGGGATCTAGGCACTCCCTGTCAGCTCTTCCAGTAAAAGCACTCCTATGTATCAACCCAAGGTAATCAGGTTCTGAGGTTCTACCACCTCCTAACCACTTTAAGAGGTAGATTAATAAATCAATATATCATTTAATTGATATTCCAGTTGGTGCTGGGGGTCTCATAGGGGTGAGAAAACAGCTTCACTCATATCCCAAGACCTGAAACTCTAGTTTTCTAACATCAGCAAAATGTGCCCTGGGCACAGCACTGGCATTATTGCGATATGACATATGCATTCCTGAACAACCTCGAGCTTTACAAAATTAGATCTAAAAATAACAAGGTTTAGGGCACCTGGGTGGCTCAGTCAGCTAAGCATCCGATTCTTGGTTTTGGCTCAGGTCATGATCTCACGGTTTGTGGGTTCAAGCCCTGCGTTGGGCTCTTCACTGACAGTATGGAGCCTGCTTGGGATTCTCTCTCTCCTCCCTCTGTCTCTCCCCTGCTCATGCTCTCTTTCAATAAATAAATAAACAAACAAACAAACTTAAAAAAAAACAAGATTTATGCAGAATGTGGGGTAAGGCAAAGCACTCAAGACATATGTAACTCTGTAACCCGAGTACTTTTGGTATCAATAATTAGAAACTCAGGAGAGAAGTTAGATAACCCAAACATGCCACTCAGTAGGGTTGGAGAATGCCCCAGGGGACACTAAAATATTCTCCACCTCATCAGTGGAAATGCGCTTGCCAGTCTGAGAAAATGCACATGGAACTAGACTACAGATGTGCACACAGAAGGAAACGCAATCTACCCAAGCCTGGGCGAGCCCCACCCTGGGGAGGGATACCCCCGTAGAGATACTGATGTTTCATTTGCTTCTCATAGGGTGAAATAGTCTTCTGTCTGTGCCTCAGACAACAGAATGTCTTTTTTCTTTCCTACTGAATGTTATAATGCCACTATTCTGGTTCACTTTGCTGAGGAAAAATCACATAGGAAGGAATCAACACAACATCCACATTATGTGATGTCATACCCTCACCAGTCACACGTTGGCTACTTCAACATTATAGAGAATTGTGTTGTAGGGGGACAATTTACCTAACTTTCTGCCTACATCTCTCCTCCAGACCAGATAGCCCAGAATGGAACAGGGAGTGGAGATTTGGGTGTCATCATCAAACCACAGGTTACAATGATCCTAAAATGCACTGCCATTTTCCTTTCTGTAGATCTGGATAGTAAAGGGATTGCCAGAGCTCGTGGGGAACAAGCCTGAGGAGCATATGGACAGATGTAGCCATAGCTCCATGAGAAGGCTTATAACATTAGACTGTCTCACAGGAGACAAGTACAGCCTATATAAGTACCACGGACTTTTCTAGACCTTCAGCTGAACTAAGAATGGGGTGTGGAGGAGAGTGGCACAGTGGGCAGTAAAGTAAGAAGAAATGATAATGTAGTGTCATGGAAGCCAGGAGGAAAAGATGTTCTAGGAAGAGAGATGTCAGCTGTGTATAAGGCTGTTGAAAGATCAAGTAACAGGAAATCCTTGGATCTTAGCAACATAGAAAATACTGTTTTGTTTGACAAGAGCAGTCACAGTGGAAGGATGGAGACATAAGCCTGCTTAGAATGAACAAGGAGAATGTGTTATAAGGAAGTACAGAGACTTTAGGGACTTGTAAAAGGCCAGATAGTAAAGATTTTAGACTTTGCAGACCTTATGGTCTCTGTCACAACTACTCAGTTTTGCCATTGTAGGGTGAAAGCAGCCACAGATAATACGTAAGCAAATGGGCATGGCTGTGTTCCAATAAATCTTTATGGAGTACAATTTGGTTTCACATAATTTTTTCCCATGTCACAAAACATATTCTTCTGATTTTCCCCCAACCATTTATAAATGCAAAACCCATTCTTACCTCTGGAGCTGCACAAAAATGATTGTCGAGCCAGATTTGGATCTCAGGCCATCGTATGCCAACTTCTGCAATAAACCTCTCTCAGAAGGTTTTCTGTGAATGGTGTCGATGATGCAATTGACAAATCAAAAGGAAATGCGAATTCCATGAAGGAGAGACATTTTCTCTATGGTTTTCCAGTCTGTCCTCAGCTTCTAACACAGGGATTAGCACATCATAAGTGCTTAATAAATAGGTGCTAAATAAATGAATTAATTTAACCTAGATCTGACTATTGTATCTGTTTACTTACTTCTCCAGCCCACTGCCACACAGGCACATAGCTTGAATTAGAGCCTACAAAAGTTCTCACCGGATAACATAATAATAACCTGTCTCTGTGTTTTATGCTGTGATTCCTTCATTCCTTCTGGGACAGGAGTCATACTTGTCTGCCAGACTGGCTGCCTGCTCACTTGGCCTTGCTTGGAAATCCCCAACATAGACATCTGCCTGTGTATTCAAACTTTAACCCTGCAAACTCATTTGAGACCACTTATCCTGTTCTTTGAAAACAGCCTGGTTGAATGAGGAAATTCCCCACCTGAGTCCTGATGTCAGTTTCTTTAGAATCCCTTTTCTTAATAGAGATACCAAACTAAATGATAAGGCCCAGCCAAGAAGAATATAGATATAGATATGTGTGTATGTATGCATACATATCTTTATTTCTATATATATATACACACATACATATGTATACATGCTATAAACACATAGAGACACATACATGCATGTACACAAATATATGCATATACACACTCACATACATATACTTTGTCTTTTCTGTCATTTCCCTCCTCTTTAGAGGCCTGCTATCTGGTCTTTTTCACAGCCCTGAGCTGCTTTGCCTTATAAGCTCATGAATGGGTAAGTCCTTTCAGACTCCTCCAGGGTCTCTGGCAGCTATGCTGGCTGAGGAAGCAGATAACCTTTGGTTTGAGGAATGATAGAATTTTCCTTGATCTACTAGCCAACTTGCTAAGGACTCTGCTGCACACAGACCCAGGGTCTGTGCTTGCAAAGATCACTTGGGAAGATGGAGCCAGGGAGAGGCACTGTCAGCATAGAATTTCCACTATAAAAATGACTCAAGGAGCAAATACCTTGCGTTTTCCCTCCTCTGAACTCACATCACTTACAGTGTAAGCCACTTGGAATTTAATCACACACTGCATGGGGATATTAAAGCCCTCCACCCACCTTTTCAGCCTTATCATTCATTGCACACTCTTTTTGATCCCCCACAGCCTATATTTGAGTCACACTAAATTTTCTGCCGTTTCTGAACAACCCATTTATCTCCACCTCATTTCTTCGCTCATTTTGCAGCCTGCAACCTACCCCTCTCCCACTTCTCTCCAGCCCTCATCTCTTTCTCTCAAAGTCCAACTCATCCTCCAAGGCTTTACTATGATTCTCTTTCTTCTGGGAAATTTTCCCCAGAGCCCACATTAGCATAAACATCTCCAGGTCCTACCCTCCACATCATTTTGTTTCCTCCACCATCGCAATGTCTGCCACGTTTAATGGGTTTCTGTGGACAGAGCATATGCTCTGGAGTTGTACCACGTGCTCAAGTCCTATCTCTACCAATTACTCACAAAGGGATCTCAATGAAGTGAGTTAACCTCTCTGAGCTGTTTCTCATTGATAAAATGCCTAAATGTTTTCAAGTTTGCTTGAGGACTAAATGAGATGATGAATGAAAGTCACCTGGCACAGGTGGTCAACAAAAGATCAGGTTGTTCCTTCACCTTATCCCATTCTGTAAAAAAATGACTTTCTTATACAACTTCCATATTTGCTCCTAACCAAGTATTTTCTTTATTTTAATGTTTATTCATTTATTTTGAGAGAGAGAAACAAAGTGTTAAGCGGGGGAAGGGCAGAGAGAGAGGGAGAGAGAGCATCCCAAGCAGGCTGCCAGTGCAGAGCCTGACTGGGGGCTTGATCTCATGAACCCCAAGATCATAATCTGAGGTGAAATCAAGAGTCGGACTTAATCGACTGAGCCACTCAGGCACCCCTACCCAAGTATTTTCCATAAGGGATCTGGCCTGTTTTCTCACAAGGAAAGTAATTAAACCCAAACACCTATGCCCAACACCGGAAGTTACACAAAAATAGAGTTATAGAGTAGCAGGAATTTAAGAAGCATCTAGTACCATTACATATCTTCAAACAAATCAGTCTGTCACCTGATAGCCATGGGTGTCTGCACATGGACCCAACCTAATGGAATCATTGGCCATTATCTGGCACCAGCAAGCTGAGCCCACAAAATGCTTTAGCAAAACATATTCCTCTCTAGTTTATATCCTTTCGATGTGCTAACTCTACCTTTAATTGTGGCAGTACTGCCTTGATTTATAAATAAATAATTCTTTTTTTTCTTTTTTTTTTTTTGAGAGAGAGAGTACAGGGAGAGGGGGACAGAGGATCTGGAGGGGGTTCTGTGCTGACAGCAGAGAGTCAAATTTGGGGCTTGAACTCATGAACCACAAGATCATGACCTGAGCTGAAGTCAGATGCTTAACTGATTGAGCCACCCAGGTGCCTCATATAAGTGAGGAATTCTTGAAAGAAACTATTCAAAAAGTATTTACCCCATATGGCTGTCCTTACATTGCCAAATCTTTGATATTTCTGATCTCTAATTCTCTCTCACCTTTCCATATTTCATTTCAAAGTAATGATGGCATTAGAACAAATGCAGCTTCTCCCATTCTACAAGATGGAAAATTTAGAATCATAATGGTGAGAACAATATAGTGATGCTGCCATTGACCTATTATGGCCAATACTCCTAGTCAAGGGTACGCTCAGACCTGGCAGGTGGTCATGATTATTCTCAGGGCGGTCTGACCCCCACCAGAATGAACAGAAATGACCTTAGACATGGAGTGCTTAAAGTAGGATATTTTCAATTTTCAGTGAAAAAAAAAAAAAACTAGAGCAAGGGAAGCAAGGCAGGAGTTGACAGCCCCACAAGTAAAAAAAAAAAGTGCTTTCAAAAAGGAAATTTACTCAAGAAGATGATCACATTGAAAAATCAAATCTCCTCCGGCAAAGCAAACCATATGCTAGTAAAGGTCAGTTATTTCTCCTAGATCAGAGTTGTTGGAACCAGCTATTTGTTTTAAAATGAGTTCGTTGGTGTTTGTGTTTACAGATCCTGGTCTGTCTCTTAGAGGGTGACTTACTAAAGGAGAAAAAAAAAAGGCAGAAACATCATTTCCTATGGCCCACACCTGGGAATATTAAACGGTGCTTGGTTATTTAAATATGCTGTTTGCGCTGAATTCAAAGTGCATTATCCTACATCTCAGTTGATGTTGAAACACCTAGCCAAATGCTTAATGCCCAGAAAAACTATGTTAGACATTAATGGCTGTGGTTTGAAAATAAGTAATGTCAGAATTTTTTCACTAGCTCTTGAGTTAACCCTTGGTCATCCAACATGATGTGAATAATGCCTAAAATAATCACTGAATTGTAGAGGAACCATTGAATAGTGGAGGAGAAATACTAAAAATTTGTTTAGGTGGCTCTGAAGGGGGTTTAGACCTTTTAATAAGATTAACAAAAGACTACGGCATTAAGGATTCTGCAACCAAATCCACTCTGGAAGGGAATTCCTCCATTAGGGGAAGGGACTGAAAATCCCAACACTAAATAAATGGATCTTTGTCCAGGCAACCAGTCCCATTTTCAGAGGGGTCCAAAAGTCACCTCATTAGCATGACAAAAGACACCTTTGTGGCTCTCATCGCTTAGGAAATTTCAAGGCTTTTAGAGGATCTGGGCTAGAAACAGGGCTGAAAAACAAATACATATATATATATACATATATATATACATATATATATGTATATATATATGTGTATATATATATATATGTTTATTATAAATCACAATATCACAAGGACAAACCAGAAGTTGGGATGACTAGACAGCTAAAGGGACTCCATCGTGGAATCCCTAAAGTGGCAAATAACTCTCAGTTTGGAGAGTGCCAAAATGCTGGGATAGGTACACCCAGGGAACTGGTACCTGCCAGGGATGACTTTTCCTAAAACGGTGCCAACAAATTTATAGACTCCTACAGGACCCAGACCTAGGGTCCAGGACTGTCTGACTCTCAGTAAGAAGCCAGGTTAATAACTATAGCATCATATATTCACCAAGTTAGAGCCTATAATAGGAGCTTTACATACCTCATACCATTTAATCCTCATAATCCTTCTGCAAGGTAGGACCTATTTCCTCCACTTTACAGAAAAAAGGGTTGAGGCCCTGAAGAATGAATGAATTTTTCAGAGGTCACACTTTTTAAGTGGCAGAGGTGGGGTTTGAATTTCATTTGTATAGTGTCTAAGTCTAAATACTTAACCACCATGTATCCCAGACCCTCAAGAGGTCAGAGAGAGGGGAATTAAAGACATAGGAGGGGTCAAAAAAGCCAAAGCCAAGAGTAGAATAAATGCATCTGCTAGTTGACCTTTTTTCAAATATTTCAAATATTTGAAATTAAAACTTCGGCTCTGATGATTTGTTCTGGATGGCCAACGCATTTGCTTTTTCATGCTTCTTTGGGCTACCTTTAGCTAGATTCACATTCCTTGGTTTTCAGTAGATGGTTCTGTCTCCCTCGTTGGTCCAGGGACCTTTGTACATTCCTTGTTAATCCCTGAATGTTAATCTCTACCCTGTAAGGTCTCTTGTTAGCTAGCACTGCCTATAAGATATACCCACTCCACCAACTCCAGTTGAAAACTTTAGCACACAGATCAGCCCCTGACTTCTCTGATTTCCTTTCCCTAACTGCCCCTTAACTCCATCCCTCCCGCTCCACCATTGGAATGGGGTTAAAACCCAAGCAGGAAGTTATGGGGGTCGGTAACAGCAGGAATGCTGTGGCTAAGCAAAAATTCCAATTCCAAGGAGACATTCCAATAATGGTGAGTTCAAAAACCTCTCATCCCTTTTTCTTTGGTTCCAAAAGAGGCCATGAATCAGCCTAATCAAACACACATATAGATTCTGTTAAGTGGCAGATAAAAGAGCAAGGACCCTTTTCAGATATTCAGGCCTAAGTAAAACTTTATTGCTGGCCTCCAGGCCATCACTAAGAAAACATTTTCTCTCTGCCAGAAAATTCTGGCAGCTCCTTTTTCTCAGGTTCTGTTCACTGATTCAGTGGGTACACCAATACCTTTCTTCTCAGATCCAAGCTGTCAGCTACCTAGCTCCTTCTGGTTTTCCCAGAATGCCACATTTTGCTCAAGAAGTGCTTAATTGGTATTTTAATACCAGCTTAGTACTCCCGCCATTATTCTCTGAACCCTGACAGCCCCATCACATTTCTCCTCTTTAATGTTTAATGCTGTGATGACTGTTACTGATTAGGACTAAATTTTACCCCAGGATGCCCAGGGAATAAATGTTTTTATTAAGAGTACAAGAGAGGGAAAGGCATTCTGAAAAATAGAAAAGATTCCTGTGATTTCCCTCTTGAGACTCATTGAGCAGAGAGCAGAGCTGGCTTGTGGTTATTATTTGATCAGCTAGAGCTAATCTGTGTTGATGCCTCCTGCCAAGTCCTGCCATTTGTGTGTGATTTTTCATCTACTAATACATAATGTATAGATCTGGATATAGGCAAATCAATTATCCTGCTTCAAGGAAGCAAAGCTAAACTAATGGAAACATTAGCCTAAGACTTCAGGAAAATTGGAGAATTGAAGACCCAGGTATGGATGTTTTATAAGTGTGTACGGAAACTCAAAGAGGAGGGAGGCAGAGAAGGGATCCGAAGAGCAGAGGGGAAATACCCTTATTTTCATTGCTTGAGTCCAAAATAACCTGGCTGTTTTGTGTAGAAGACATCTGATTGTAACAACAAAGATTCATGTGAAACAATACCCAGGTGATTCCCAGAACCTTGGCTCCTTGTGTTAAATTATCAGATGTAGCAAGATATGTATTGAGCTCTATTGAGCCAAAGTAAGGATCCGCATGAACATACACTGGAGAAATTATGAGTAACAGGATGTTCTAGGGAAGATTGTCTGTGCCATGCTTGAATTCTTAAGTTCACAAGAAATCTGAAAATTGATGGCACAGACACAATGTCTTAATATCCATGGGGGTTTAGAAGATGTGAAATTGGATGAGGTTGGGGGTACTCTTGAAGGCTAGCTTCTACCGCGTTCTTGGGAAGGTAGTTTAAATACATCTCTCTCCTGAGACTGGTTTTGTAAACTTTTAAAAAATACACTATGCCCTTTTAGTTATTTACATGTAAAAATGTTACTAGATGTGTTGTTATTTTTCAGAAAATATACATTTTCTAGGTGAACTTAATCAAGAATTTTATGATTTAAGACACTTGTAAGAAGCAATTTTTTATACCACTAAGAATTGCTAGGACTGAGCTCAGTGCCTAGCAGGTAGTAGATGCTTAAGGAATGTTTAAATGGAAAAGTAGATGAGTGAGTGAATGAATGAAAGGTCTCATATGTGTTCAGCTAGAGTATCCTGTTTGCATATGTGTATAGGCAGCGTAGGAGGATCCTAGGCTCACCTCATCTCATGGATACAACTAGATAACACTCACATTCGTGTAAATAACCCAGAAAAAGCCTGAAGACTGGCAGAATAAACTCCACAATTAATGTAAAGAAGAGGCCACATGGAAGAGGGTAGGAAGGGCAGAGATACTAAATGGACTACTGGGACTGTCTGCTGGAGGGAGGGATGCTGTGGACATGAAAAGGGGAGAGAAACAGACCTCCCCCAATGAGGAGCTTGCACAGGGAAGACAAATCTCTATAACATTTGGCTTTGAAAACCAGAGGGGCCAAATTTTGTGAGTTCTTACAAGTAGCAGCACTTAATACCTGGAATTTTAAAATGTTGATTTATTTTTGAGAGAGAGACAGAATGGGGCAGAAAGAGAGGGAGAGAGAATCCCAAGCAGGCTGTCACTGTCCACTGCCAACGTAGAGCCCATCGTGGAGCTTGATCCCACACACCATGAGATCATGACCTGAGCTGAAATCAACAGCCAGATGCTTAGCCAATGGAGTGACCCAGACACTCCTAAACAATGGAATATTAGTCAGCCACAAAAAATGAAATCTTGCCATTTGCAATGACATGAATGGAGTTAGTATAATGCTAAGCAAAATAACTCAGAAAAACACAAATACCCTATGATTTCACTCATATGTGAAAGTCAGTAAACAAAACAAATGAGCTTGGTTAAAAAGAGAGAAATCCAGAAACAGACTCTTCACAATAGAGAGCCAACTGATGGTTACCAGAGGGGAGGTGGCTGGGGGGTTGGGTGAAATAGGTGATGGGGATTAAGAGCACACTTGTCATGATGAGCACTGAGTAATATGCAGAATTGTTGAATCGTTATATTGTACACCTAAAACAAATAGAACACATTATATTAACTCTACTAGAATTAAAATTAAAAACCTAAAATTACATATTTTAAAATTATAATAATATTTTATAAACATTTTAAATAATTATGACCACTTTCCAGTATTTGGTAGTGAGTCCACCCCTCTATGAATGAAGCAGAAATCAGATAAAAGTCTTGTATTTGTGAGTAGAATACAGAAAAGATAGGTACACACTGTATGATCTGTTCACTTGGGAAGTCATCATCCTTAAACATGATATAAGACTCAGCTATAACACACCATTAAGAAAAGTCCAGCTAACCAAACCTCAGTAGATGCCATAAGTTCTGAGATACTAAGAGCGAAATTCCAGACAGGTGGGCAACATTCTACATAATTCAAAGGATACAAGAAGCAAAATTTATCTAAAACAAATATTACAGTTTGGTGATGGCCTGTAAAACTCAATATCTTAAGTTTGTGTCAGACAGGATACTGTGATGATGTGAACACAGACAGATAATTTTGATGCTACCACTACTAGTAACTGCCATGTATTGAACACTCTGTGCTGTGTACCTTGTGTGACCCAGTTTATTTAACACTCAAAACAGCCTGAGGCTGAGTGTCATTACCTCCATTTTATAAATGAGAAAAAATTATGGACAAAAGGTAAAGTATCTTTCCAAGATGGCATAGCCAGGATGTGACAGGGTTGGCATGTGAACCCAAGTATATCTGATTCCAAAACCCAGCTTTTGATCCCCAAGAGCTATTGCCTTCTGTTTCCAGAAGGATAAATGAATACAGAAAATTTACATTTTGTTAGTTTGCACTAATCCAGACATAAATTTAATACATACCTTCATATCCTGAGTACCTGTGTGAAGGTTCTATGCTGGGTACTGGAGATATGAAGGTGAATAAAGCACAATCATTATTCTCAAGAAACTTATAATCTAACATAAGAAATAACACACAGGCACAATGAGATGTAACACAGAAACCCAAGAGCTACACTGGTAATACAAGTGAGGAACTAATTCCCTGTGTAGAGAAGAAATCAAAAAGAGTATTTTTTGTCAAAGAATTATGGATACTTTCAATAATAAGATTAAGAACTGAGAGGAGCACAAAGTGTTATGCCCAATGAGGTAGGTTTCTAATTCTGTTATTTGTGATTTGCTACTATGCAGAGCTCCATATGATTATGAAATATATTATACTATATCAAAAATGAAGCTGGAGGGTAAGGATTCTTGCAAAACTGAAGCAGAAAAGCAAGAATGAGGTTAATAACACAATGATAATTATTACTAACAATGAAATTTCACCATTTTAATTAAATCAATACTTCAGGAAATATAGCATTCTCTATTGTAGAGTTGATCTTATTCTTACATAAAAATTTAAAAAGAAAATGGCTGTGATTTTCAGTATGTTATTAAAGTTTAGGCTAATTTTATAGATAAGTAATAAAAAAAGACAAATACCATATGATTTCACTCATATGTGGAATTTAAGAAACAAATGATCATGGGCGGGGGGGGAAGAGAGAGAGGCAAACCAAGAAACAGACTCTTAACTATAGAGAACAAACTGATGGTTACTAGAAGGGAAGAGAGTGGGTGATGGGTTAAATAGGGGATAGGGATTAAGGAGGGCACTTGTGATGAGCACTGGGTCATGTACATAAGTGCTGAATCTATAAATTGTAGACCTGAAACTAATATTACACTGTATATTAACTAACCGAAATTTAAATGAAAACTTAAAAAAAGGTAAGTGATAAAAAAAAGCAATATAGGTAAAAGAACATCAAATAATTTACTGCCACAGAAAATATGCGCATGGATTGACCAGACAAAAGAACTCTATGAACACTTTAGTACTTAATGATGAATCTCATGCATTATAATAAAAAATATAAAGATGGGTGTATGAACATAAAGAAATTCTCCTTAGAAAAAGAACACTATGAACTAAAATAATTCAGTTAGAAAGATTTATTTTATTTATAAGAGAGATTTACCTTGAAAACTTTTTCACAGAAGTAAGTTACAGGAAAGTTTTAAAGCCATGGAGAAATTTCTCTCGGTTTCGTAAAGAATTACTATCCTTGTCAAAGAAGGTTAGGCAAAGATTTCTTAGGTAGGTACAAAAAGCATAAACTATCAAAGAAAACAAATTGATAACAGAAAAAGTTGATTTCATTAAAGTTAAAAACTTCTGAAAAACACTGCTAAGAAAATGAAAAGCCACAAACTGGGAGTAAATATTTGTAAAACACATATCAGATAATGGACTGGTATCCAGAATATATAAAGAACTCTTACAACTCAATAATAAAAAACAAACAACCCAATTAGTGGTGGACAAGATCTGAATACACACTTCATCACAGAAGATACAGAATCTTATCCACAGGGACTGCTTTCCAAGACCCCCAGTGGGTGCCTGAAATAGCAGATGGTACCAAACTCTATATAGACTATGTTTTTTCTTATACATACATACATACATATGATACATATGGTAAAGTTTAATTTATAAATTAGTCACAATAAGAGATTAACAACAATAACAATAAATTGGAACAATTAAAGAATACTGTAATAAGTTATGTAAATGTGGTCTCTCTCAAAATGTCTTATTGTACTGTACTCACCTTTCTTCTTGTGAGAATGTGAGGTGATAAAATGCCTACATGATGAGATGAAGTGAGGTGAATGACATAGACATTGTGGCGTAGCATTAGACTACTATTGACCTTCTGACCATTTGTCAGAAGGAGGAGCCTCTGCTTCTGGGACCATAGTTGGTTTACCACAGTTGATAGACTGAAACCATGGAAAGTAAACTGTAGATAAGGTGGGATCACTGGCAGAACATGGAAAGATACTCAAATCTTATCATTTATTGGGTACCTATAGTTACAAATAGCATCCTGGTTAGGGAAATGTAAATTAAAACCACAATGAAATATTACCACACACCTGTTAGAATGACTAAATTAAAAAGACAGCCTTGACACAAAAGCAGACACTCAGATCAATAGAACAGAATAGAGAACCCAGAAATGGATCCACAAACATATGGCCAACTAATCTTTGAGAAAGCAGGAAAGAATATCCAATGGAATAAAGATGGTCTCTTCAGCAAGAAATGCTGAGAAAACTGGACAGTGACATGCAGAAAAATGAACCTGGATCACTTTCTTACACCATACACAAAAATAAATTCAAAATTGATGAAAGACCTAAATGTAAGACAAGAAGCCATCACAATCCTCGAGGAGAAAGCAGGCAAAAACCTCTTTGATCTTGGCGATAGCAATTTCTTACTCAACACCTCTCTGGAGGCAAGGGAAACAAAAGCAAAAATGAACTATTGGGACCTCATCAAAATAAAAACTTCTGCACAGTGCAGGACACAATCAGCAAAACTAAAAGGCAACCGACAGAATGAGAGAAGATATTTGCAAATGACATATCAGATAAAGTGTTAGTATCCAAAATCTATAAAGAACATATAAACTCAACACCCAAGAAACAAATAATCCAGTGAAGAAATGGGCAAAAAACACGAATAGACACTTCTCCAAGGAAGACAACTAGATGGCCAACCGACACATGAAAAAACGTTCAACATCACTCATCATCAGGGAAATACAAATCAAAACCACAATGAGATACCGCCTCACACCTGTCAGGGTGGCTAACATTAACAACTCAGGCAACAACAGATGTTGGTGAGGATGCAGAGAAAGAGGATCTCTTTTGAACTGCTGGTGGGAATGCAAACTGGTGCAGCCACTCTGGAAAACAGTATGGAGGTTCCTCAAAAAATTAAAAATAGAACTACCCTATGACCCAGCAGTTGCACTACTAGGTATTTATCCAAGGGATACAGGTATGCTGTTTCGAAGGGGCACACGCACCCCAATGTTTATAGCAGCACTATTGACAATAGCCAAAGTATGGAAACAGCCCAAATGTCCATCGATGGATGAATGGATAAAGAAGATGTGGTATATATATACAATGGAGTATTACTCGGCAATCAAAAAGAATGAAATCTTGCCATTTGCAACTACGTGGATGGAACTAGAGGGTATTATGCTAAGTGAAATTAGTCAGAGAAAGACAAATATCATATGACTTCACTCATATGAGGACTTTAAGACACAGAACAGATGAGGGGCACCTGGGTGACTCACTCGGTTGAGTGACTGACTTTGGCTCAGGTCATGATCTCATGGTTCATGGGTTCAAGCCCCACGTTAGGCTCTGTGCTGACAGCTCAGAGCCTGGAGCCTCCTTTGGATTCTGTGTCTCCCTTTCTCTGCCCCTCTCCTGCTTGCACTCTGTCTCTCTCTCTCAAAAAATAAATAAAGATTAAAAAATTAAAAACAAAATGACACAGAACAGATGAACATAAGGGAAGGGAAGCAAAAATAATATAAAAACAGGGAGGGGACAAAACATAAGAGACTCTTAAATATGAATAACAGAGGGTTACTGGCGTGGTTGTGGGGGGGGATGGGATAAATGGGCAAGGGGCATTGAGAAATCTACTCCTGTAATCGTTGTTGCACTATATGCTAACTAATTTGGATGTAAATTAAAAAAAAAAAAAGACAGCCTACTACGTGTTGGTAAGAGTATAGAACAACTGGAAGTCTCACATGCTGCTGATTAGAATGTAAATCATTATCGTCCACCACTTTGGAAAGCATTCTGGCAATTTCTGAAAAAGCTGACTTTATACCTACCCCACGAGCCCACCATTTCACTTCTAGGTGAAAGTGAAGTCTTCATACCCAAGAGGAATGAAAATATATGCCCACACAAAGACTTCTTCATAAATGTTTATAGCAGCTTTATTTGTAATAACCAAAAACTAAGGGGGAAATTGCTCATCACCTTGTGAATGAATAATGTGTGGTATATCCATACAATGGAATATTACCTAGTAATACAAAGGAACAAACTATTGATATATGCAACAACAAGGAGGAAGCTCAAAAGCTTTATGCTTAGTGAAAGAGACCAGATTTAAAAGGCATATGCTATAGGTTCCATTTATAATGACACATTAAAAAGGCAAAACTAATGTAAAAGACACATGTCAATAGTTCCCAAGTCTGATGGGGGTGTTGAGGAGAGGGCAGACTGACTATAAGGGGTCATGAAGGAAATTTCAAGAATGATGGAAACATTGTGTATTTTGATTGTGGTGGTGGTTACACAACTGTGTATATCTGTCAAAATTCCTAGAATTATGGGGGTTCCTGGGTGGCTCGGTCAGTTAAGCGTCTGACTTCAGCTCATATCGTTATCTCACGGTTTGTGGGTTTGATCCCCAAATCGGGCTCTGTGCTGAAAGTTCAGAGCCTGGAGCCTGCTTCAGATTCTGTGTCTCCCTCTCTCTCTCTCTGCCCTTCTCTGCTCATACACACACACTCTCTCTCTCTCTCTCTCTCAAAAATACAAACATGTTTTAAAATTCCTAGAATTGTGCATCAAAAAAGCATAAATTTTACTGTATGTAAATTATTCCTCAATCAACCTGACTTTAATAGAATATATGTAAAATGCTTATTTTATTTACCTTTTAAACTTTAGGCATAGAAAGGTATTTTACACAACCTGGATTGTCACATGTAGAAAATTGTCACATGTAGAAAATCATAAACTAGAGGGCGCCTGGGTGGCTCAGTCGGTTAAGCGCCCGACTTCCGCTCAGGTCATGATCTCACAGTCCATGAGTTTGAGCCTTGCATTAGGCTCTGTGCTGACAGCTCAGAGCCTGGAGCCTGCTTCGGATTCTGTGTCTCCCTCTCTCTCTGACCCTCCCCTGCTCATGCTCTCTCTCTCTGTCTCAAAAACAAATAAAAACATTTAAAAAAAATTTAAAAAGAAAATCATAAAGTATCATTTATTCAATGATAAAAACAAAACTGCTACCTGAATTTGCTAATACATATTTTTGTATCTTTCAAAAACAATCCGCTGTGAGCTACTGATCCTCAAAGGTTCCTCATCTGTAAAAGAATGTATATTAAACTGAATATAGGTTTTTCCATTACACACTTTGAATTTATTAATTCTTAAGCTAATCTTTTGTCATCTTCAAAAAGCCCCAAGTTATACTTCCCTTTAGGATTATAAAATAACGGTTATCGGTACCAAATGGACTCCACTGGTTACATTTCTGCTTTCTCAGTATGAACAAAATACAGTAATTAGTAGGAGCCCCTGTATGTCATTTTAAACTTAAGGATTATTTCAACCTGTATGTGTGACACGTGACCTGTGGTCTGTGGCACGCTCTCTAATGAGCAGTGCTGAAAGGAGAACCATACTTTCGTAGGTGAGGCTACTAACTACTGCAATTGTCCGCTTGCGAAGCCTGACACCTGGAGATGATTCCTGCTCACCATGTGCAGTCTGCAGCTCAGCAATTGCCTCTGACTGAGAAGGAATATAACTTCACATTATTGTTTCTGAGCCTTCTGAAACAGGGTATCTGGCCTGGCACGTGATAAATGCACTTCTCTCTCAGTTTATTTTCATCTATTTGTTCAGAATATTGTAAAGGACTCACAAAGGGGTAGGCAGTGCTTCAGGCACTGGCAGAAGGGCCTAATCATTTAATCTTTCTCAGAGAGCTCGAGGAGGGACTCATATCAAGGAAGGAACGGCAGCTGCCCTCCAGAACAGCTGATGCTTAGCATGGCACTAGGATGACACATCCATACATCTTAATAAAGCACGGTGCATTAATCTATTAGTAGCAACTCAAGGAAATACTCCAGTGGCCAAAGCAGAGTGGGTATGTGGTCAAGACTAACAAGATAGACAGGAGAGAAGTAGTACAAAGAAACTTAGTGATGTTTTCTCTAATTCTCCATTTTCAAAATTGAGAAGAATGCTTCACGGTAAAGGAATTGCCATCGTAAGAATCAGCTGGGTGTGGGGTGGACTGAAGGATAGGGAGCCGCTCAAGCAAGCCAGATGTGCATTGAGGTTACATGTCCCCATTGATATACAGGGAATCAGTAGAAACAGAAACTGCCAGTTCCTGGAATGTCAGCAACAGAAAAAAACAAAAGAAATGCAGTTACAAGAAATGTTACTTAATTTTTAAAAATGTAAAAGAAATATGCAAGCCAAATCTGGGGTTGGGGGTTCTGGTGATGGCCAGTTGACCGGGTTCTTTGGGGTAGAGTGCAACCCATTTGCATGTACCAGATGATGTCGAGTGGAAGGTAGGAACACTGAACTTAGAAGGTAGGCACTAGTGTTATAGCAGCAGGAATGCTGAACTTAAATTCAAAAGATTTGCATTTGAATCTCCATGCTGCTACTTGCTAACAGTGACCTTTGGCAAGTTGCTGAACTTCTCTAGAAATCAGTGAAATAATGAATATGAAAGTATGTGGCATTAGCAGACACCAAGTGGAATTTTGCTTGATCTGTTCACCTATCATGGAGGCCTTAATGCACACAGTTAAGTTTCACATGATGAACATTTAATTTTAATTTTTTTAAATTGTACACAGTTCATTGGCATAGGAATCATTAGTCAAGATGTCAATATCTTTCTTGAGAAGGTCCACCCAAATGGGGTCACTCTTTCAGTTGACCCACCTAAATACCTAATATACACTGCCTGAACTTGTGTGTACTCGCTGGTAAATTACTTTGTAAGTGTTATGTCTGTTCACATGTGCATGTCCTGTTTACTCAATTAGGATTATTGACATATTGAGCCATAAGGCATTTTAGAGAAGAGTTTAGGCCAAACTCTTCATAGTACAGGTGGGAATATCAAGGTTCAGAAAAGTCCACTAACTTGTCTCAAGTCATATATTGATTGATGAATAAGGGTTAGGACCAAGTTCTCTTCACCCCCTGGCCAAGGCTTCTTTCTCCCTTACTCTCTTCACAAACTATTCTAAAAATAGCATCTGAAGAGAAGAACCGGTTTTGCTGCTATTGTTGCTCTCCCATAAATTCAGTAGACATTCACACAACCTAGATGATGAGGGACCCTCGAAATTTCCAATGTTTATAAATAGTTACATTCAGAAATACCAGAAGTGTTGTCCCAATGATCAATTCATTCTATAAACACCATCCTTTCTTCTTTGGGTTAATAACAGATTATAGATATCTTTATGCTTTATAAAACACTTTTGTATCTGTTGTCAAATTGGAGCAGTTCGGGAAATCTGTGGAGGAGTCAGAGTAGGTAGTATTACCCCCATTTTATGGTTGGAGAAACAGAGATTCAGAGAGGTTAGATAATTTTCTTAGCTACACATAGCTCCTCCTGGGTGGAGCTGACATTCCAATGAACTCAGGTTTTCTGGTTTCATAATCTAATATACTCCAACTGCACTAGGCTACATCACATTGGTAGGTACACTCTCAACAAAATACTAACTCAGAATAAGTGTTCTGGCCGGGTCAGAATTGTTTAGGTTGTAAGTGACCAAAACCCATTCAAACAAGCTTAAATTAAAAAAAAAAAAAAAAAGGCAGGAGAGAAGGAGGACTGGCAGGGGATGTGAAACCCATTGGCTTAATATAACCAAACCATGTACAAGGCGAAGGTAAAGCAGCCTTCATGAACAGTCTTCATAGCTTTATCACCAAGTGAATGGGTACCTTTCTCTCCCAGGCTCCTTTAGAAATCCTAAGGAACAACTCTTTTGGGGATCAGGGGTCAATTTGTATCATGTTTATTTCTTTAAGTCTTAGACCAACCCAGAGGCTATTACAAAATGTGAAGGGGTGGGGGGAGGGATGGAAAACTGGGCAGAAAAATACCAGTACTAAAATACTTGATTTGGAGCATTTGCTTATTTCTATGGTGTAAATACTCCCACCATGGCTGATTTCAAGCAACCAACATGACATCAACCAGATCACAAAATTTCTGAAAATTTAGCGATTGGCTCTTGTGAACCAGTTTAACTAGCCTCAACATACCAAAGCCATGTAGTACTGGTTAACCATACTTAGACCTGAACAGGTCAAGAAATTCAAAGAAACCACCAGTTCATGGCAAATGTTTTTCCCCAACACTGGAAAGGAGAAGCAATTTAAATCAGCAAATATTTATTGAGTACCTACCTACTAAATGGCAAGCACTGGGCTTGTCAATATAAAGACAAAAGATACATTCTCACCCTCAAGGATTTCATCTCCTTGAAGGAAGATAAACCAACTAAAGGGTGAAAGATAATGTGAGTCATACTATACTAGGAATTCTAATTCATCCTTCACAGATATTTATGGCTCATTGATTAGGTGCTGAGCATTACGCTTACATTCAAATGAGAAAGGTAGACAGTTAATACAAAAGTTTTAATGGTGGGCAGGGGGAGGTCTGGAGTAGAAGGAGCACGGAAAGAGAGAGGGAAGTAAGCGTTGAGGTCAGAGGGGTAAAGAGGGATCATAGTGTTTTAAACAGTAGTTTTCAAAGTGTGGTCCCCAAACCGGCAGCATCAACATCACTTGAGAACTTGTTAGAAATGACAATTCTCCACCTGTATTCCAGGTCTGCTGAGTCAGAAGCTCTGGGGTGAGGCCCAACACTCTGAGGTTTAATAGATCTTCCAGGTGATTGTAATACACACATGTGATACATGCATAGAGTTTCCTATTCTGACCTTCTCTGCCTCTGCCCCACTTACACTTGTCTGTCTCAAAATAAATAAACTTAAAAAAAAGACTATGGATTACGGTAATCTTAGATTTTGACTGTAAGGATGGACATGGAAAAAAGTTGATAGACGGGATGTTTTGAGCATCCACAGGACATACTGATGCGGCAGGTGAAAGAAAGCAAGAAATCATTTTTAGGTCCCAAGCAACAGGGTAGACTGTGATGCCATTGGCTGAGGCAAAGAAGATTGGGGGACTAGTGTATTTGGAGGTGGAAATCAAGAGTCCCCTTTTGATTGTGTTATATTTGAGATGGCTAATAGACATCTATATGGCTGTGTCAATTAGACAGTTTGATAGAAGGGTCCGGAGTTTCAAGAAAAAATACCCGAGATACGTGCTTGGAGTCATCTGTACATTGATTGTATGTAAACCCATGGGCTTGGATGATATCACCTGGAAAGAGTCCACAGATAGATTAGGAAAGAGGGTCCAGAACAGAGACCCCCTGGGGCACCTAACATTTACAGATCTAAGAAGCTTGATCATAAAAAAAAAAAAAATCTGTGAGATAGGAAGAAACTAAGAAACTATATTTATGGTATCATGGAATCAAGTGAATAGAATGTTTATGAGAGAGAGAGAGAGAGAGAGAGAGAGCATCAGTTGTTTTGAATGCTGCTAAGAGATCAATAAAGCAAGACAAAGAAATGATCAATGGATCATTCGAGATCATTGGTGACCTTGATGAAAGAATGTTCCCTGAAGTGATAGGAAAGAAACCATTTAAAATGGATTGAGGAGAGAATGTGAGGTAAGGAAATGGAGAAAGAGAATGTAACAACTCTTTATGTGAAGAGGGATAGAGAAATGGGGAGGAATTTGGAGGCCATTTGGGACTGAGGCAGGTTTGCACATTTTGGGCTCTGTGTCAGACAGACGGTGCCTGCCTCAAGACAGCTTCACCATACAGCAGTCAAGTCAGGCAAGAAGAAAATAATACCCCCCAAATCTAACCAATTACAATGATGATAAATGCATAGAACAGAATAACACTTACTGAATACCTATGATGGGTAGGGTACGGTGGGATATATAGAGAGTAATCAAAATGGGAGAATGAATGCAGTTAGGTAATTAAAGTAAAAGCCAGAGTGTGACAACTCTACGGCAGAGGTACAAAGTGTTTGGGGTTCAAAGAGAAAAAGGGGATTGATTTTTGTCTGAACTGTTGCTAATCTTCAAGAAAAACAGAGGATTGGGACTGCTTTCAAGAAGGATAGAGAATTAACTTGTAGAGGGGCTAGTTTGCTAGATACTAATTAAGACATTGGTCAGTGGAGCAGTAAAAGTGGAGATACATTAGCTCCAATTACATTCTGGAGAGTAGTAACATATTATTTAATGTCTGACTTTTTAAATATCTTTGTATTTTTGTTCCCTGTATTTATTGAAAATAGAAGCATCGGATATCTGCAAAGAGAGAGAGAGAGAGGAAAATAGGGAAGAAATGGAAATCTAAAAGGAAATAAATAGATTTATTGAGCATCTATTAACCTATTCTATGTCAACCTTTGTTGTAATATTTTCACATCCATCATCTCGTCAAATCTTTGGCTGACCTTGCTTGGCCCCCTTTATTTCAGTACTAAGTGGGAAACATTTATTCCTTGTACAATCATTTTAGAGAAAATTACATATAGTTTCTTCTGAAGATGTCTCCCAATGAGTTTATGCCCTCCCCCAAAATAAGTGAATAATAATAGATTATGCTTCTTTTGTAGTTATTAACTGGGCAACTATAATTAGTTGCAAGAATTTCAACAAGGGCGGGGCAGGGGAGGGAATATTTGCTTTCATTAAAAGGATTTCTAAACACTGAGAGACTGCAAGAGGTAATCTGGTACAGTGGTTTCCAAATCAAGTGTATAGCTGAAATATGGGAGAAGCTTTTAAAAAATGTAGATCACCAGATTTCCCCAACCTCAACCCCCCACCCCCACCCACTGAGACTCTGATTCTGTGGATCTGATGTGCAGGTAAGAAGCTGCTGGGGGGTAAAAGATCCCCAGGTGATTTTGATGTACAGCCAATTGTGGAAAGCACAACTCTAATACAGGCAGTTCTCTCACAATTTATGTTTCCATGGCATGATTTGGCTATCATGTGACTGAAAAATAAGGGCACATTGTTTTCATTGCAAAGACCAGTCCCTGTACAAAAGGATGGCCAGGAACTCACAATGCCAACAGGGACCAAAAAAAAATCTGTCATCCACACAGTACAGCAAAAATGCTTTTGCTGACCTATTGCAGCTACTATATTTGAAAGATCCCGAGCTTTGTTTTGCAATAACATCGAATATAACAAGTCATGAAGAAAAGAGTATGAGATGTTCTGCTAATGAGGATGCTGGCAGTTAAAGGGAAAGAAGCCATTTCATTTGAGAAAATTAAACACTGGATCTGCTCAGTGATATTTGAGGCTTATAATTACATACTTTGCCTATAGAAAACCTCATTATTGAAAATTTTCGGGAAAAAATAATCCATTTTACTCCATTCGAACCGTTGTTTGGGTAACACTTTACAAATAACACCGTGTTTCTTTAAGTAATGCCACTGATATTAATAGCAGAACAGATGACAGTCTGCCTGTGAATACGTATCATAATAAACATGCAAATATGCAAGTATGTCCTGGAAGCAAGCATAAGGGGCATAGAATTCTGCTCAGGGGGTCTTAAAAGATTGGTAAGAATTACAATGAAAAGGTAGGGGGCATATTAAAATAGTACTTATTGCATTTGTTTATCTTTACCTTTTAGGTGTTAAAGAGATTTTCCATTATCTTTGTTTATTCTACAATCGCACCACTGTACTAATTAGAAGTTCTTCTTGAATGCTCTAAATCCCTCTCTATGTAATTTCAATTCATTCCCAAGAGGATGCTCTTGTTGACAGAAATCCTGCTTATAGACATAGCACGTGGATGGTTTGATTTCCCTATAGAGACAGGTATTGACAGGCAACTCAAGGCTCTTCCTTCTCCCTCGCCCTCATCTGACTCCTTCTCAAGGATGGGGCAGGGTTGGGGGAAGACAGGGCAGCCTTCCAGGGGCAGGAGCACTGATCCAGATGATCTACATAGACTTCAGGCTGTGCTTTTGGGGTAGAATTTTTACAGATATGAAAATGCCTCCTTATTAGCAGGGTCTTTCTCCCTTTTCTGTAGATTTCTCTCAGGGGCCAGGCACCTTCAGGGTGGATTCCAAATGGGAAGAGACCAACCAGCTCTGTCACTTCTCATGTCCCCTTTTCCTAGGGCTAGGGCAGGACAGTGTCAGGCAGGGACATCTTTACACTGGGGCACAGGGGCTTTCTTGCACTTTAGCTCCCGTGACTTGGCTTTTTCTCCCAACAACAGGGCAAAGTTCCAGAACTGATAAGTGGACTTCTAGGAAAAAAATTAATTTGGCCATTTCCCCCCATTTTCCTTTGGTTCTAAGCTCTTCATTGAGGCAAAAAGGGAACTCTGTATAGTTTAGCTCTCTCTAGAGTTGTCTGTTGAGGTTCGAGGACAAATCTGGCTAAGTCTAAAGTGTTTAATCTCCTTTGCTTCCATTGTGTTTATATCATTCCAAGGGATTTTGCTCAAGTCTTTGCAAGGGACCAGCCCAATATCATCCCCATTCCTTCTCTTTATAATGCTCCCAACTCACCCTCCCCACCCCAATGGAAAGCACAAGTCGACACTGAGATCTGTGTTTTCAGCCTCAGTTTCTAAAAATGCAACTCTGGGTAACTAAACATGTTCTGGATTGCGCTATTTCCAAGTAGTAACTTTTCTGTGAGTCAATTACTGAAGAGTCCAGGAGTTTCTACCCAGCACCTGCCTATTAATTTGCTATGACCAACCTACAACATCTGTCAACTCTTCTCATGAATTAATAGGCCCGTAGTTAAAATCCAACAGAGAGCTCAAAAATTAATTAGGACAGGAAACAGCCATGTGAGCAGCATGGAACATAGCTTTGTATAAAGAAAAGACAAGCTTCATGTAAAACAAGGGTATGCCACAGGCCTCTGCCCATCTCTGCATCAGCTGGTCCCTGAACTGAATTTTCCAATCTGTAACCTCATTGTGAAGGTGACTAACTGAAGGCTGCCATGTAATGGGCATCAATACATGACACTGACTGTCTGACTTGGTACTTAAATCACAATCCTGGGAAGTATATTTCTCCTGCTTAAAAAGAAAATGGAAATTCAGAAGGATCAAATATCTGGCTGCTCACACTTAGGTTTTCTTCAGATCTCCATGCTCTGGGCATGGTAACTTCTCTTGAGTTTTCTGAAGCATGAGCTCATGGGCATAACTCTGTAGAAGTAGGACAGTGCAGTGGTTTCATATACCAGTATCAAATGCATCTGCTACTTACTATAGGACCTTGGACAAGTTATCAATACTCTATGCGTTGGTGTCTAATACATGACAATTTTGCAAATCTTAGGTATGTTATTAATGCAGTTTGCTCCCTAACAGAATGATAATAGTAATGATGTCTATTTTCACCTGCTCTCAAGAGGGGATAACTAAAGAATTCATATTAGTAATTTCAATGTACTCTCAGATCTATAAGAAGGAGTTTCCAAAAGCAGGGTGCAATGTTTGTCAATTGGCTAACCTTCTTGTTCTTAATAATAAGAATGAATTAGAGAAATAAAATAACCTTCAGTATAGCTGTTGGGAAAAAAAAGATACATTAACAAATCCAACCCCCCTTCAAAAATAAAGTACCTTTCTACCTTGAGTAGCTGCAGAATTGTACTTTCTTTCCCATTTTTGTGGAAGAAAAGGACAAAAATTTCTTCCCAAATCTGTTATTTTGAGATTGGCAGCCAGAGAAGGGGACCATAAAACACTGTCAGAGATGACAAGGGTTGAATTAAATTCCAGGGACTGTTAAGAGCAATGTAAAGGACTCATCTCTGGCCAGGGATAACTGGACATAAAAGAGTATTGATTAATAATGTAATCTTCCTTTAAACCTGTTCCCAGGAAGCCCAAAATCCTTTGCTGCACTCAGGTGAGAAATATGAAAAGTTTTCCCAAGATCTTCAAAAGAAGCAACAACTGGAATAAACTAGACTTGTCACGGCACAAATTCCACCATATGGAGCCCTAATGCCTGACTGAGCAACCCCCGAAAGGCCTGAAGGGGATACACATTCATGCGATGCCCCCAGAGAAAATGTCTGTGCTTTTTCAAGGGGAGTTTTACTTAGTCTTATACACGTCATTCAAACATTAGAGAAAAAGCATGAAACAAGTGATTAACAGAGAAATATTCTAACATAGCCAGCCATAGCGGTGGTGATATTTGATATACAACTCTGGTTCCCAACCTGCAGGCAGAGGAGAGTCTTAGCTAGGCTCTTGGAAGTTCTCAGAAACAAAGATTCATTGAGGTTACCTCCAGCAATGGGAAATCAGCTGTGAGGCCACATGTGGAAATAAAAACAACAGAAGTCTCCCAGGAACTCAGGAAGAGCTACACTTAAGCTGGACTATGGATTAAAAATTGTAAGGTTTTTTGTTTTCTTTTTTTTTCAGGGCATACAATTCTCAAGACCCATTGTCTTGTCAGGAATTTAGCATCCAAAGTTTGACAACCATCACCAATGGTAAACTCAGATTCTCTACTATTGATATCGTTAACCAACTACTCCACCCTCTACTTAGATATCATTTTCTGTCTTTTGCCTTTGATTTACAGATACCTTCTGATTACTCTTGGCTCCTGATGTAGCTGACCATAGTAATATTTTTGTATCTACCTATCTATTTATCTATCTACCTATCTATCCATCCATATGTCTGTCAAGAAACACTGATTTTTCTCAAAAATCTGATATCAAGTTCCTTCCAAGGCTACTCATCACCTTGAGACGGGCTGATATATTTGCTACCCCTTACTTCAAATGGCTTCTCCTGGTCTAATTAGCTAAATTATTATTATTTTTTAACATTTATTTATTTTTGAGAGAGACAGATCATGAGCAGGGGAGGGCAGAGAGAGTGAGAGACACAGACTCCGAAGCAGGCTCCAGGCTCTGAGCTGTCACCACAGAGCCTGACGCTGGGCTTAAACTCATGAACCGCGAGATCATGACCTGAGCTGAAGTTAGTCGCTTAACCGACTGAGCTACCCAGGAGCCCCTAAAATGGTAGCATCAAATGATTTAGAACAGACATCTGCAAAGTATGGTCCACAGGCCAAATCTGGCCTGCCACCTTTTTTTTTTTTTTTTTTTTTTTGTACTCTGATTCATTTATGTATTGTGTGTGGCTGCTCTCATACTGCAGGGGCAGGCAGAGTTCAGTAGTGCCCCACAAAGCCTAAAATATTTACTATCTGGCTCTTTACAGAAAGTGTCTCCTGATCCCTGATTTAGAACATGGCCAAGTGTTCAAAGCAAGGAAATGCTCTGGAATGGGTTGTATGTGGGTTTCCTCAGGAAGGGCTCAGGACTATCTACAGCAGATTATCTGAGACTAAAGTCCTCAGGGAGGCTCAGAATTAAGTCTTTGGGTCCATGTGCACATACAGCCTGAGTAAATGTACATATGTTTTAACATATATAGATGATTTTGTTGTAAATAATATATAAATTAATTCACTTACAAGTGACATTTATCCTATGTTATCTCTTTCATAACTTTTTTTTCCTCTCATGAATTGGAACATACCTCCAAGCATGTTGGAAAGCCCTGATACAGAAATATCAAAACAGGACATGATCTGAAAAGCATTTCTCTTTCACTCTGGGGTGAAATTAATATTAACAATTAACATTGTTGTCTTACTATGCTTTTGTAAGGAACATGTTTGAGCACTCACCTTATAACCTGGAGCTGAGAGTAATATGAAATACTATGATTTCTACCACTTCTATCCTAGATGATGATCCCAAAACTCATCTTGATGCGCTTTTTTTTTTTTTTTTTTTTTTTGAAAAGGAGCCAATGAGAACAAAATGGTGATCACTAGATTCCAGGACTTGATGAAAAGTAAAATTTTTTTTTCCATATGTACAAAGAAATTACCTTTGCCTACTAAGTTATGAATTCTTTCCTTACCTAATTGTGAGCACTTGGAGCTCAAAGATTGGATTTTACCTCCTTCACAAACCAGTGAATCCTTATGTGTTTGTAGAACGAAGAAGTGAATGTTGCCATATGTTCTCATAGCTCAGTTAGCAAAGCTGACATAGAAGGACCTTTAAACTGTAAAGGAAATTGGGCACACCTCTGTAACTGCTATCTCTCCTACCGAGACAGAAAAGCACTTAAGCAAAAGTTCTCCCTGTAAGGGAGTCAGGGGCAGAGTTTGTGAAATCCAGACTTACTAGAGCTCTCTTCCCTTCCTGGTCATTGCATCATTTGTGCTAACAGACCTGGTTCTAACCCTACGCTGCAAAGACCCTTAATCCATGCTGTCACCTTATCTTCCATGCGAAGTTAGTTCCCACTCTGTGCTCCTGTGGTACTGTGTCCACACATTTAGTTACTACTTGGGCTGAATTGCAATTATCACTTACTAGACAGTTCCTCTCACTGAGGAGTTCATATTATGCCTCAGTGTGATAAAATTCAATCATGTGTGCTAAGTGAAGGAATGAATGAATAAATGATCTAATAAGTATGTAAAATATAAGGCTTGATACACTTTCATCTCCCTAGCCATCTATGCTAATTGATCACGGCACATTTCCATTGCTAGACCCGTCTTCAAATCCACACTTTTCTTAATGGTGTAGCCTCTCCAGACAGGCTTTAATGATATTTCAAAGTTTGTGCAACTATAGATAATGTATTTGTCATTCAGAAGTTCAAATCCTAGACATGGATTTTACTAATCCTTCCCCTCCTGCAGCCACCTGATTCCTGACACAGGTCAAACAACCTCCTGCCCTAGACCCCCATCTGCCTTCTAAATAGAGAATACTAGGTTTTACTGTTATGCCACATTTTACTGCCAATGTGAGATCCCAGGAAAATAAAACAATGAGTGGAATCATTGTGCTTCCCTCAAGAGCAGCCGTCAAACCCCTGAAAAACACAGCTAACTGGGGTTCCTGGAGCCCTCCCTCCTGCTTCAGTGAAGCATTCTGCCAGAAAGTAGCTGCCCAGCTAGGCCTTTGGGAGAATTTGATAAGTTAAACAAGGCTGCCCTCTCGTGGTTAGGGAAAAAATTACCTGTATAAAATAAAATGCCTTCTATTCTCCATACCCAAGAAATTCAGGGCCCTCTATTGAAACTATGAATAATACTTATATATTTTTTAAAAAAACAGGTAATTTTTTTTACTGTTTTTGGCATGTTTCTTTTTTTTAATATTAAATTTATTGTCAAATTGGTTTCCATACAACACCCAGTGCTCATCCCAACAGGTGCCCTCCTCAAGACCCATTACCCACCCTTCCCTCCCTCCCACCCCCATCAACCCTCAGTTTGTTCTCAGTTTTTAAGAGTCTCTTATAGTTTGGCTCCGTCCCTCTCTAACATTAAAAACCAGATAGTTTAGAGTACACTGCGGTAAACTTTCAAGATAGATAAAAATGAATGACAAGTAAAATTGTTAGTAAAAAGTACATTCACCATTTAAAACCTGCTCTACAGTGGAGTGCCTGGGTGGCTCAGCCAGTTAGGAGACTGACTTTGGCTCAGGTTACAGTGTCACATTTTGTGGGTCTGAGCCCTGTGTCGGCCTCTGTGCTGAGGGCTCAGAGCCTGGAGCCTGTTGCAGATTTCGTGTCTCCCTCTGTCTCTGCCTCTCCCCCGCTTGTGCTCCATCTGACTCTGTCTCTCAAAAATAAACATAAAAAAAATTTTTTTTAAACCTGCTCTAGATTGAATTATAATCAAGAATTCATTACTGGTTCCAGGATTTAGGAGCAGATGGAACAATTCCTTAATACATGGAATTTCTTTCTTTTTTAAAATTTGTTAGTGTTTATTTATTTTTGAGAGAAACAGAGTATGAGCGGGGGAGGGGCAGAGAGAGAGGGAGACACAGAATCTAAAGCAGGGTCCAGGCTCTGAGCTGTCAGCACAGAGCCCGATGCGGGGCTTGACCCCATGAACTGTGAGATCAAGACCTGAGCTGAAGTCGGACATTTAATTGACTGAGCCACCCATGTGCCCCAGGATTTCTTTAAGGGTGATTTATTTTAGACTTTAGTTGCCTTACACAGCAGGAACACAAGTCCCATTTGTATATTTATTCCTTGAGTGACTATCTATAAAGTACTTACAAGGGAATTTCAACAATTTTAAGATACTCTCTCTTTTTCCTCTCATATTTTAACCTTCCTAATATATTTATACAACCGTGGTGTGTTACAATTTATCATCAGGTGGCAGTAGAGATGTGGATAGAGTGGTCATTGCCTGGGCACATGCAATTTGTTTGTTATTGCTGGTGGCTCCCCAAACCACTGCAATGCCTTGAAATTTTGGCCCCAAACCTATGTAAGGACCACTTGGGGAGGGGAAATGAGTCCTGCTCCTTGTCTGAAAAACCTTTCATTGAACCTTTCTTGTTAGATTAAGAAAGCACCACCATCAAAACTTGCAAAACGGGTGTCAACACTTTAAAGGAAAGTACTAGGAGAGAATAGGAGGCACTGGAAGAGATGCCACATTCCCAGTACTCTTGATGGCAGAAAGGGTGACAGAGTGCTGGAAAATGCACCATCACACTGACATCTCTGAGTGAAAGAGTGAGTCTGGAGAGTTTGATTCTGTACAGGAAGACAAAAAAAAGCTTTCTTAAATTTATTTTGCTTACATTTTCCCTTCTGTATATGAACAGAAGTTATGTGTACCAAAAAAAAAAAAAAAAAAAAAAAAAAAATCTAGGCCTAGTGAGTTTCAGTGGGTTAGTTAAACAATTATAAACATTCTAAATGATAAGGAAGCAGGAAGTCATAGATTAGATGAAAACTTTTTTTTTTTATCTTTTAGTAGTCCCTAAAATAACAGTGCATTTTGCAACAGAAGACTTTTTAGCTCCAGATTCTATGTCTCCTCTATCTGCCCCTCCCCCGCTTGCACTCTCTCTCAAAAATAAATAAATATTTTATTTTATTTTATTGGTAATCTTTATTTATTTTTGAGAGAGAGAGTACGAGTGGGGGAGGAACAGAGATAGGGAGACACAGAATCTGAAACAGGCTCAAGGCTCTGAGCTGTCAGCACAGAGCCTGACAATGGGGCAATGGGGCTTGAACTCATGAACAGTGAGATCATGACCTGAGCCGAAGTCGGACACTTAACTGACTGAGCCACCCAAGCACTCCAATAAATAAATATTTATAAATAAATAAATAAATAAATAAATAAAGGTAGGCTGGGTCTGGAGCCTGGGTGGCTCAGTCAGTTAGGCTCTTGATTTCAGCTCAGGTCATGATCCTAGGGTCACCAGATCGAGCCCTACGTCAGACTCCTCGTTGAGTGTGGAGCCTGCTTGGGTTCTCTCTCTCTCTCTCTCTCTCTCTCTCTCTCTTTCTCTCAAAAAAAAAAAAAAGAAAAAAACAAAACAAAAAAACAGAAGAAGCAGGCAGAGTCAACTGTGACAAATGGTACTGGGAGGGAAAGCAGGATGAATAAGCAGCCTGTACTTAGTACTGGCAACGCCATATCATTTGAAAAGGACCTAAAAGCTGCACAGAAGTGGGTTGAGGATGAGTGGGCAGTGTGGATGTAGGAGCAAATATTCATCTTTTTGGGTAAGTCTGCTTTCAGGGGCTGACAGACACTGTTGGGTGGGTCTTACCCGTAGGCAACGCAGGGTGATGAGAGGGTATGTTTTGCAGTGTATAAGGAGGGGTGGGCAATATTAAGTAACAAGGGCAACAAGTAAACAAATAATTACACAAAATCATTCAGGTTATAATCAGTGTCATAAAAGGGCACAACCACAACAATATGGTAGAAAGTAGGGAACAGGAGCCTACTTTATTTAGGCTTTGGGCTTTAGCAACTAGTGAACACCAGTGATATGTCAAGGCATTTGTTAAAAGTGTCCAAATGTTGTGTCCTTTAATCTTCAGACCCACATTTTGTGAAATGTGGAATTAGCTCCATGGTTCTAGATAAGGAAACAGGTGCTGAAGGAATGATTTGCTGGTCAAAGGCCACAGTTGGTGAATAGTAGTGCCGGGATTTGAAACAATTTTGGCATCTACATGAAATGCCTCTGTTCACCTTGCTGTCCATTCCTCTTTCCAGGCTCTCCTATGGATCAAAGCTCCCAGGAGCAGGCCCCTGGGTCTGCTGTTCCACCACTCCAGCCTGAAATCCCATTTCTGAATCTCCGGGTTTTCCAGAGCCCCATTCCCACAGATCTTTTTTCAAGTAAATTGTTCAACAAATCACACATTATTCATAATGTGCTTATAGAAACTAAACGTGTGACGGCAAAATGCTAGTGGGTGCTACTAGGACCCTTTTTTTCCCAAACAGGTAACACCTGCATATTTAAAATGACATTTAGAGAGATACTGCCAAGACTTACTATTTCAGGCCACCTGGTGGACTGGATAAAAAAAAACAAAACAATAACTAGTTAATATACACTGAGCTTTGTTATATGTCAAGCACCAGTTTAAGTGCCTACATTCATCATCTCATTATTTTTCAAAAGAACCCTAAGAAGGGTTGGGATTATTTTTGTCACCTGAGAGCTGGGATTTGAACCCAGGTGAACTGACTTCCAAATCTGAACAAGATTTTCAAAAGAACACACAAGAATTAAATTACAAACCCTAAATGAGTTAAGTGTGAACTGATGAGACCATGAAATCTACAGATAGTTGGCTTGGGTTATGAAAATATTGGTTCCCTTAGTTTATTTTTCAAATAAAACTAGGTTTAAGCTTCATAGGAATCCTTTGAGATGACAAATTTAGCCAGCAGATGCCCTTTTGTCCAAGATCTCCATTGAGATCCTTAATTGTAAAGATGATGAGGGAAGCTAAGGAAATCATTTGGATGGTTTAAAGTTCAACATTGGAAAGATATTTGCAAATGACATATTGGACAAAGGGCTAGGATCCAAAATCTATAAAGAACTCACCAAACTCCACACCTGAAAAACAAATAATCCAGTTAAGATATGGGCAGAAGACATGAATAGACACTTCTCTAAAGAAGACATCCAGATGGCCAACAGGCACATGAAAAGATGCTCAACGTCACTCCTCATCAGGGAAATACAAATCAAAACCACACTGAGATATCATCTCATGCCAGTCAGAGTGGCTAAAATGAACAAATCAGGAGACTATAGATGCTGGAGAGGATGTGGAGGAATGGGAACCCTCTTGCACTGTTGGTGGGAATGCAAAGTGGTGCGGCTGCTCTGGAAAACAGTGTGGAGGTTCCTCAAAAAGTTAAAAATAGATCTACCCTATGACCCAGCAATAGCACTGCTAGGAATTTACCCAAGGGATACAGGAGTGCTGATGCATAGGGGCACTTGTACCCCAATGTTTATAGCAGCACTTTCAACAATAGCCAAATTATGGAAAGAGCCTAAATGTCCATCCACTGATGAATGGATAAATAAACTGTGGTTTATATACACAATGGAATACTACTTGGCAATGAGAAAGAATGAAATACAGCCTTTTGTAGCAACATGGATGGAACTGGAGAGTGTTACGCTAAGTGAAATAAGTCATATAGAGAAAGACAGATACCATATGTTTTCATTCTTATGTGGATACTGAGAAACTTAACAGAAGACCATGGGGGAGGGGAAGGGGGAAAAAAGAGAGAGAGAAGCAAACCATAAGAGACTCTTAAAAACTGAGAATAAATTGAGGGTTGATGGGGGGTTGGAGGGAGGGGAGGATGAGTGCTGGGCACTGAGAAGGGCACCTGCTGGGATGAGCACTGGGTGTTGTATGGAAACCAATTTGACAATAAATTTCATATTAAAAAATAAAAAAATAAAAATAGTAATAAATGAAATATGACATTTTACTCCTTAAAAAATAATAAAGTTCAATATTGGAGGGAGGATAAATGTTTAAAGTCGATCAACACACTCCTACTTGGCAGTGCTGGATGAGGAGCCATGAACTAGATGCTGCAGGTCCTCCTTGAAATCAGTGACTTGGTCCTTTCTCTGGGGACAGCAAGATGAAATTGGAAAAGGGCCCAAGCTTTGAATGAGACAAACCCAAATTCCTCTTGATTCTGAGTAAGTTTAGGCAAGTAAGTAGAACAGGAATGATTTTTAATTTACAAGATTATGAGGTTTATGGGAGATACCAAAAGCACTTTGTATAGTAGCTAACCCAGTAAAAAGACAGCAGGTGTTAGCCTCCACCACTCTTGACTGCCTTGCCCATGCTCATCTTGGGTCTCTGAGTTTGGCCAAAAACTCACAGACAGGAAATAAAAACGTACGTGGCATGGGGTTCAGAGAAAGAAGACCTCTCTTGGGAAGCTGATACAGGTGATCCTAAGAGCAGGAAAGGAGGGAAAGCTGAGCTTTGAAGTTAATTTCCAGAATCAAGAGTTGCCAAGATTTAGTATATTAAAAATAACTGTTGAAATGAAGTCCACATATATCTTTGTACATCTGATGTCAAAAATAATAGGTAAATTATTGTGTAAGAGAGGGTAAATGTTAAAGCTAACTAATACATTTGTAGATGCATAGGGTCTTAGCTGCATTTGGGAGAACCCAGGCTTTAGTCCAATCCCTAAACACTATTAGGGCTTGTGACATTTAAGAACCGCTGGATTGAGCAGTGTCCATAGAGGGAAAAAGGCAAGGAGACAGATAAAGAACACAAGGTGGGGGGCTCATTGAAGGGAAATAACTGATGGAAAGGGAAAAATTGAGGACAACTTCAAGATATTTTAATTGTGGAATAATGGTACCATTAGCCCATCTGGGGACATTGAAAAGTCTTGATGCCCTTGATGTATCCCAGGCTTGTTAAATCAAAATCTCAGGGTGGGACACAGGTATCAATACTCATTACAGCAATCCATAGGTTCTAATATATCAATATTAGATATATATATATTAGATATATATATATATTAGATATATATTAGATATATATATATTAGATATAATATATATATATATTAGAATATCACAGGTTCTAATATATCAATATTGCCTGCCTCAAAAATATTAGGTAGGATATTGAGATGAAAAAGGAAGCAGATGAGTATGTACATATATATATACCTAAGTTTAAGTTTATTTATTTATTTTGAGAGAGACGAGGAGAGGGTCAGAGAGAGAATCCTAAGCAGGCTCCACACTGTTAGTACAGAGCTCAATGCACAGGCTTGAACTCCCAAACCATGAGATCATGACTGGCGCCAAAATCAAGGGTCAGATGCTTAACTGACTGAGCCACTCAGGTGTCCCTAATTCTAAATATAGTGTTAAGAGTTCTGACTAGGCATCCAGGAGGGAATTAAGGACTGGATCTCAGGAAGAATAGAGAAGCTCCAGATTTTGGAGAACTATTTATGTATTCAATAAACATTCATCAAGGCCTGTGAAGTGCCTGGATGGCAAGTCCAATAAACAGGGCCCTGTTCCCTGGAGAAACTTATATCTCAGAGACAGGGGGTAGATTTCAAACAAAGAAGTACTATAAAGTGCTGTGGGCTCTAAGAAATCTTTGTGTAGGACAGGGGGGAGAAAAGCTCAGTTCTCCTGGGCGTGGTCAGAAAAGTCTTCATAGAGAAGGGACAAGGAAAAGGCACCCGGAGGAAAATAAAGAGGAAAAGTTGGACTGTGGAACTCTGACAGGCTAAAAAGGAAAATGGAGCCCCGTGAAGATGGTGTGAAACAGCAGTCAGAAAAAGGAGTGTAGGATAGAGAAATGCACTGAAAGGTAAGGAGGGAAGAAGGCTGGCTAATGGGAAGGGCATCACACATCATCTCAATGTCCTACCTGATATTTTTGAGGAAGGCAATATTGATATTTTAGAATCACATGGATTGCTGTAATGAGTATTGATACTTGTGTCCCACCCTGAGATTTTGACTTAACAAGCCTGGGATACAGCTTTGGTTTTTCTAATCTGTAAAACAGTGATAATGTTACTGGTTTCATAGAACCATTTTGGATTAAGTGATAGTGCATGTAGTATATTTAGAGCACAGCTAGCATATAGTTCCAGTACAGAAAATACTAGCCTTCTTGAACAAGTTCAGAAAGAACAGCAGGACTCTGCACCGGCAAAGTATATGACTTCCCCTATTCCTGACTGCTTCAAGTGGTCTCCTTATGAATCAAACAGATTTTTTTTTTAATTTTTTTTAACGTTTATTTATTTTTGAGACAGAGAGAGACAGAGCATGAATGGGGGAGGGGCAGAGAGAGGGGGAGACACAGAATTGGAAGCAGGCTCCAGGCTCTGAGCCATCAGCCCAGAGCCCGACGCGGGGCTCGAACTCACGGACCGCGAGATGGTGACCTGAGCTGAAGTCAGGCGCTTAACCGACTGAGCCACCCAGGCACCCCATGAAGAATCTCTTTTAATATTTCTTGCAAGATAGGTCTGCTGGCAACAAATTTCCTATTTTTTAAAAACTTTTTTAACGTTTATTTATTTTTGAGAGAGAGAGAGAGAGAGAGAGAGAGACAGAGCACGAGCGGGGGAGGGGCAGAGAGAGAGGGAGACACAGAATCGGAAGCAGGCTCCAGGCTCTGAGCCATCAGCCCAGAGCCCGACGCGGGGCTCAAACTCAGGGACTGCGAGATAGTGACCTGAGCTGAAGTCGGACGCTTAACTGACTGAACCACCCAGGCACCCCTCAAACAGATGCTTTAAAGGGGGGGAGAGGCGGTGATGTCATGTTCAATAAGCAGATTCACCAATGGCAATAATAAGAGCTTCAGAATCAAGCAGCTATTACTCAAACTTGTAGCCAAGCTATGTATTTTCTTTATTTTTCTTAATTTCAGATTACATTTTTGTTAAGGTGAATTCTACCTGCCTTCAAGATTGTGAAGACTACATTCAGATAGATTTCCAGTTCCAGGCACTTCATGTATTTTTTTTTTTTTTTAATTTAAGTCCTAGTTAGCATATAGTGTAGTACCAGTTTCAGGAGTAGAGTTTAGTGATTCTTCACTTACATATGACACCCAGTGCCCATGCTAACAAATGGCCTCCTTAATACCCATCCCCCATTTAGCCCATCCCCTCACCCACCTCCCCACCAGCAACCCTCAGTTTGTTCTCTGTATTTAAATTTCTTATGGTTTGCCTCCCTCTCTATGGTTCATGAACCTCCCTAGGTTCATGTTTTGTTTCTTAAATTCCACATGAATGAAATCATGTGATATCTGTCTTTCTCTGACTGACTTATTTCACTTAGCATAATACATTCTAGTTCCATCCACCTTGCTGCAAATGGCAAGGTTTCATTCTTTTTGGTTGCTGAGTAGTATTCTATTGTATATATGTACCACATCTTTATTCATTGGTCGATGGACATTTGGGCTCTTTCCATTATTTGGCTATTGTTGGTAGCACTGCTATAAACATTGGGGTGCATGTGCCCCTTCGAATCAGCATTTTTGTATCCTCTTGATGAATACCTACTAATGCACCTTCACATGTTTTAAATAAAGGTTATTTTCTTTGCTTCCACCTAGCATTATGACTTACATATAAATGTTTAGAAAGTATTCTTTGGAATTGAAATGGTGGTGTGGTGAGGGTTTTGCTCCTTATATCCAAAAATTTTACCATCGTTTCTTCCTGGGATTCTTCCCCTTCTCTGACTTTAGCTTGGTTGTGAATTCTACTATCCTGCTCCCAGGTCATATTAACATTGAGTTGGTTTTCACCCCTGGGGATTAGGGGGATCTTGAGGAAAGTGGCGGAGCACAGAAAAAGAAAAAGGCTGCAAGAACCATAACACCCTCATGTGCACATGGGGAGAGAAAAACTTTTCCAGGTATAGCTGAGATCCTGGCTCTGATCACCCAGTCATAACATCCTCAACACACTTCCTGGTGCTGTTTCTCCTGTTCTCAGTGCCTCAATCCTGTAACCCAAGAAAATAAAAAACAAAACAACCTCTCACATAAGGAGCAGAGTTGTGTTAAAAATCTGCCCAGGGGTGGGGCACCTGGGTGGTTCAGTCGGTTGAGCATCCCACTTCAGCTCAGGTCATGATCTCACGGTTTGTAAGTTTGGGCCCCGCATTGGGCTCTGTACGGACAGCTCAGAGCCCGGAGCCTGCTTCGGATTCTGTGTCCCCCTCTCTCTCTGCCCGTTCACCACTCGTGCTGTCTCTTTCTGCCTCTCAAAAATAAAGAAAACTAATAAAAAAAAATTTTTTTTAAATCTGTCCAGGGGTGCCTGGATGGCTCAGTCAGTTGAGCATCTGACTTTTGATTTCGGCTCAGGTCACGATCCCAAGGTCATGGGATCGAGACCTGAGTCCAGCTCCGTGCTGAGTGTGGAGACTGCTTAAGGTTCTCTCTCTCCCTCTCTGTCTCTCTCTCTTTCATAAATAAATAAATAGGAAAAAAGAAAAAGATCTGTCCAAATGGTTCGCTCCTTCATAGTTCTCAGTTCCTTTTGGCAGGCTACTGACATCACCAGCAGCCTAAGCTACAGTAGACTTTCTCTTTAAGATTGTTTGGTTGTAGTGTTTCAGAGAAGGTGAAATATTCTCCTGGAGTCTATAACATAGAATAGAGATTAGGTTGGTGATGTCACAAAAGAGATTTTCAGCAGTGTTAGCAGGCTATATATAGTTATGACTAAAGAAATGGACAAACGACACCATCTGAAATAGCCACTCACCCTGGTGGAGAATATGAGTTACAGGTATGATCAACCCCATTATAAGGAATGCCATCACATTAAAAATGTTTCATTCTTGGTTTTGCTCACGTAGGTCAAGAAAAATTTAAAATAACAGAAACAGGGGAAAAAAAAAGTTAACCCTTTGGCACCGTTGCAATTGGTTTTGACTTGTGTTTTAAATATAAGACCAAGAAAAAAAAATGAAATAAAATATAAAGACTAAGGACATAAGTCAGAACAAGCCCCCTTTGATCTCTCTATTCACCCTTTCCAGGACCAAAGAAGGGCTTGTAGAACTGGCCCAAGTTGACTGCAGGAAGCAAGGTCTGGAGGGACAGAGAACCCAGTTTATGGCTAGCTGCCATCACCTGGAGACACCCCACTCTCTAGCAGTCTCTGGCATGACTGGAGATTGTTAACATGGCTAATCAGATGTTAATTGAATGCGCAGGAAAAGGAAATAAATTCTGCTTCTGAAAAGCAGCTGGAAAGGGCTTGGACTGCTCAGGCTCAGATTTACATTCCAAAGCAGTCCTGAAGCCAAACCCACTCCCTGCCAGAGCAGGAGGAAAACCCCTCTCCTCAGCTTTACTGGAAAACACAACTCCGAGGAGGGAGGGTCAGGAACCCACAGCTTTCATGGAGGCGCCCTGTGGTCCCTCAGGAAATACAGGCGAGACAAAGGCCGCCGGGTCCTGGGGCGTCCCTAAATTCGAAGCCAATCCCTCCTCCTATTTATCACCTCCTTTAAAGGGCAAGGAACACACCTCCTCAGGATCTCTGGGGTGAGGGTGGGGGTGGAAAGTAAGGATTTCTACTTACTCCATTCATTCAGTGGTTAAATATTTATTTTGTGGTGACAGACACTGAGCTAAGCGGTTTATATCCCTAATTCTCACAATAATCCTCAGATCTGTGTTATTAACCTGATTATTTCCTTCTCTACAAAGCGGAGCAAGAGGCGCAGAGCACAGCAGCAACTTGTCCTGTAAGCGGTGAAATCAGAGCCTGGGTCTCTAATCTCCAGGCTGTGGCCGTTGGGCCGCCGGCTCCTAGGGGCTACAAGCCCACCTCGGTCTCTTGTCGGCGTCCCGCGAGTCCTCCCGCGGGCTCCACGCGGCGGCCACAGCCCGCCCGCGCCACCTGGAGCTGGCAGCGCCGCCTCCTCGCTGGTCCCGCGAGGCACGTGGCAGGTGCGCGGGCGCCCAGTGTCCCCGCCCCCGCGCCCCACGCAGGGTGCCCGGCGCCCCGCAGCGGCAGGGCAGGTCGCGCAGCCTCCGCCGAGCCCGGGAAGCGCTCGGACGAAGAGGAGGAGCCAGGGGCACCGAGCGGGTGGAGTCGGGAGCACGAGAGCGGTGGAGGCGGATTTCCTGGGCCCGGCTCGGTGGGGCTACTATGGCGTTTGGGAAGAGTCACCGGGATCCCTATGCGACCTCCGTGGGCCACCTCATAGGTAAACAGCCGGGGCGGGAGGGGAGAGAGACGCCAGGGCCGGCTTTGGGGGCCCGGGGCCCCTTCCCGCTTGACTCCATTCTCGGCCTGGTCCAACTTGGAGGAAACCCTTCCCTTCCTCCCCCCCCCCCCCCCCCCCCCCCCCGCAACTTTCCCAGGGCACCCGCATCCCACCCAGCGCCTTCGAAGCATTTCTTTGTGGCCGACTCCCTCTGGAACCCCTCCTCAAACTCTACCTCCCTTTTGGTGCTCCCCGGAAAGTGTAACCGAACAGGTGAATCACGCACGTGATTCAGGTGTGGAGTGTTTGGGCCTCTGCAAGGAGAGAGGGTAAACTTCTGTGCCAGGAGAAAGCTGTTCATATCGTACGCCCACTCGAGGGCCCAGTGTGGCTCTGACCTGTTCACCGAAGAGGGAAGAAGCCTCGCGGAGGTTGAGTGATGTGACTTCTGTGTGAGAGGCAGGTCCTTTAAATCGGTCCTCTCTGGCGCCAAGCCCTTAACAAGCTGAGTTACTTTTTGTGAGTAAACAAAGAGAATGAAAATGCCCAGCACTGGAGTGAGGGAAGCGGGAGCGGAGGAACAGTCGGGGTCGCAAGAGGCCTTTGGAGGCACCACGCAGGTATTTGCCTAACTCCTTCCTTTCATCTGTGGCTGTACTCTGAATAACGTACCGGGAAGCAGAAACCAGCGACTGGATTGCCTTACCAGTGCCCTCTCCCTTCCTCCCTTCTCAACGCCTCCCTCGGGGAACCGGGTGTGGCACGGTGCCTATGGATGCCAACCAAGCATGCTAAATATAATGTCAGGAACTTAGTGGGGTGACGAAATCCTGAGAACCAGGTGGTTACAGTAAGGAGGCTCAGATTTGGGCAGTTTTGACTGCAGCTCCATTAACAGTGGGGAACACCCCACCCGTCCTGAACCTTAGTTCCCACATCTTCATAAGGGGGTGAAAGTAACCATCACCGAGGGGGGAGATGCTTTCTAAACTGTTGCTGGCTATATCCCTATTGGACATTAAAATGAACTTTGAGTGGATATAGATTCAGACTGTGTCTTCATAGGCTGATGATTTAATGTTGTAAATATTTGCTGACTGCCAGCTATACACCTGGATCTGGATGAGGCAAGGGTGAGACATGGTCCCCACCCTCACGGAATGAGCAATCTTGTAGGTAAGACAGACACATTATGTAGTAGCTACAATATAGTACCCTTGCAATATAAGAAAACTGTCAAACAAAACTTATGGAACGGGAGAAACTGACTTTGTCATGGCTTTTGAAGGGTGAATAGGAGTTTTCTAGGAAGAAGGGAAGGTAGGAGGAAGCGCTTGAAATGGGAGCAAGGAATCTGGCAGAAGGAACAATAGTAGGTGTCTAAATGACAAAGTTGGTCAGCTCTGTCGATGGAGTGCCAAATTCAAATGGTACTTTTCCTAGATACGGAAACAGACTAAGCTTTGGGGTTCTTCCAACCAAACCCTTTTCTTCCTTCCTCTTCATTCTCCTTTTTAACTTTTTCTTCATTCCCCCTAGACCTAGTGTTTTCATGCTGAGGATCTCCTCCTCCCATGAAGGAAATATATTGAGCTCATTTAGGTTGTGTTCTGTTACTCTTCCCAGATGGCATTTTATATTCTTACCAAGAATATCTGGAGAGGGAAAATTATCTGATTGTTTAATGATGGAGTTCCAGGTGCAGAAGCACTCTAGTCTGCCTGGTGCAGCTTTGGTTAGTAAAGGTGCTGGGAGTGACCTTGCTCTAATGCTCAAGGACACATACAATTTCAGTAGTTCTGATCACCCTCTTTCTCAGTATGCCCCTCCCCCACTCTAGGAGACTAAATGACTTAAAAAAAAAAAGCAAATAAAAATGGACATCAAATAACTGAAATTTGAGTGCTAGTTCTACCTTGTACTGGCTGTGTAGCCTTAGGTAATTTCCTTAACTTCTCTAAACTTCTGTTTGTCATCTGTAACAGTGGGTTAAATGAAGTTGCGTAAGGTAAAATACTTTGCACTATGCACTTCACTTTGTGCACCACTCAACAGGTGCTTGTCCTCAGAAAGACAGGCAGGCAGATGGAGGTTTAGCTGGCCTGTCTTGGCCCTGCAACCTGAGTATTGTGCCTGTAGCTTTTATTAATAGGTCCATTACTGCTGTAATGGCAGCACTCTGAACTTGAGTTCTGATTGATTCCTGAATTACTGGGAATTGCTCAGAAAAAAAAAAAAAATCTCTTTTGTCTTTTGGTAATATAAACTTAATGGTACTTGCTAGTAAACCCCAAGCAGATTATTTTGGGAAGGTCAGATATTTCTTCTTCTGTGTTAGCTCAGACTCAACACAAGAGCTTTTCTTTGCAGAAAAGGCTACATTTGCCGGAGTTCAGACTGAAGATTGGGGCCAGTTTATGCACATCTGTGACATAATTAACACTACCCACGATGGGTGAGTACAGTGTGTGGTGCACGAGTTTACCTCTGATAAGAAGCGTCAGGACTACAACACATTTTCTCTTGAACACTCTTTGGTTTTCTTGAGTGTTTTCGTCACCCCTTGGGCACCACTATCTTTTGAAGGTGTGTCTAGTTGAAACATTAAGACGGCTGCTTATTTCAGTGTGTGGAATACTTGAGAATCCATTATAATTTTTCTCTTTGCCTTTTCTTCAGTAGTTTCAAATTTTGTCTTTGTGAAGCTCAAATTCCTTTTTCTTCAAAGAAAAGAGAAGTTTTTCCTTCTTTAGAAATTCCCCCTGCTCTGCCAGTATTTTATGTTACTGTAACTGAAAAATATTATCCAGAAGCTAGTAAACTCCTACTGGTGACCTGTCCTGGGCAATTGTCATTATTTATTTATATATTTTAACATTTATTTATTGTTGAAAGACAGAGTCAGAGCGTGAGCAGGGGAGGGTTAGAGGGAGGAGACACAGAATCTGAAATAGGCTCCAGGCTCTGAGCTGTCAGCACAGAGCCGGATGCGGGGCTCCAGCTCACAAACCACGTGATCTTGACCCGAGCCAGAGTCAGATGCTTAACCGACTGACCCACCCAGGCGCCCCAAGGCAATTGTCATTATTAACCGGGAATTAACCTAGCAGCCTTTTTTTCTTCTCCTTGTTTATGAGACAATTTTTTCTTAATGTCAACTGGCCCACGTTCATGCTGTGTTCTTAAATGGTGTGCTTTTGTTATATGTTTTAAACTTTAGGGAATTGAAGCTTTAAATAAAATCATTAAGATCAACTGTTTTGTGAATTTAGTCTGAATTACAGATTGTTATAAGGGATACAATTCTGTTACTTTTTCTGTGTACATTAAACTGATAACTGATAGCAAAAAGATTTAGTCTAGTTTATGTTGATTGTTGACGAAGAAAACATTATACGTAATTGTTGATTATATTAATTGACTGTACTTTAAGGTGTTTATGGTGTTTTCCCTATCATCTTGTTTACCATATTTGGTTCCTCTGGCCTTTTCTTCACTGATAATACTAATTTCTTCATTGATAATACAAAAAGGGAATCTCAAAGTAAAATGTTTCCTTTCAAAAAAGTACCTTTATTCTTAAACTTTTCTAAGCATTTAATCTTAGATTTTATGTATGGTTTTTTAGAAATACAGATAATATCTATATATTTATAATAGTTATAATTCTAGGTAAGCATATGTAATTGTCCTATAATAGGAATTCTATCCATGCAAACACAGACAAAATTGGAAGGTAATGTAAAAAGGATTTGTATCTTTTTTTTCAGTTTTGTTGAGCTATAATTAGCAAACAGCACTGTAGAAGTTTAAAGTGTACAGCATGATGCTTTGACCTGTATGTATTGTAAAATGATTACCACAATAAGTTAACATCTGTCACCTCATACAGTTAACAAAAAAAAATTGGGGGCCTCGTGATGAGAGCTTTTAGGGTCTACTCTTAACACCTTTCAGGTATCCCATCAGCAGTGTTAACTATAGTCATCATATTATACTTTACATCTCCCAAGAAGTGATCTTCTAACTGGAAGTTTACCATACCTTTCAATCACATCAAAGTAAATTTTGACCCTCTGTTTCTACATAATTGTTCCTTTTATAATGTAAAATTGTAGCCCATCAGAAGCTGACCTACTTAGTTATAATTCCTCCTATATCCCCTTCCCTCTAGGGTGCTCAGGAAATAGTCTTAAAAATGGTAACCTTCATTGTTTTGGAAATTACATTTCCTATAAACCAGTTTTGTGCAGTTATAGAAGGATATGGATATGAATACATTTCATGTGTAGTGTTTTCTGAGGAATACTGGTATGTAAATATTCTATTTGATTCTTAAGGGGGTAGATGGTATTGTCTGCCTACATGTATGAGGAAACAGGTGTGAGAAGTTAAGTAATCTGCCCAGGGTCACACAGCAGAACCAGGATCTTGGTCTTCTCTTTCCACGATGCATATTGATTTTCAGAGACTTCTTATTTTTGGCAATGCCTAAATTGATGATTCCATTGTATTTATTGCTATAGGCCAAAAGATGCAGTAAAAGCTTTGAAGAAAAGGATTTCCAAAAACTACAATCATAAAGAAATCCAGCTTACCTTGTCAGTAAGTATTTTTAATATTATGATTAAGACTCTAGGATTTCCCAAGCTATAGTCACATTTTTAGTTTGGAGTAAACAAAACAAAACAAAGAAAGAAAGATAGATAGATAGATAGATAGACAGATTCTGGGATAATAGGTTAGCACAAAGTTATTTACCATATGGATTAAAACTGAGAATTGCAGAATTGAGAGAGTTTTGCTGATTGTAATAGCATTTAATTTCGTGGAGAGCGTGTTCCTGGAAAATCAGCTTTTCCTGCTCAGGAGATGGGAACTGGTAATTCAAAACTTGTAGACACTGATCCAGTCAAGAAGTCTGTCTATGTGTTACCCATGGGGAGAATTGAAGTCTTGAAAAATGCTTCCCTGTTAGCTTTTTACCTCACTTGAACAGCTCTGTGGAATTCTGAGGTGCTGGCAGCTCATTAAGTTTCAACTAACCTCCCCTGCGTGGTATAATTTGGAGAGTGTTCTTTGTTCATTTAAAGAGTGCTGTACACCTTACTGTCTGTGACTTGGGTGTGGGCATTTATTGGATGCCTTCCCGTTTCCACCCCCTACCCCCATCCTGGGCCATAGGATCTCTTCAGTCACTTCCAGTGAGTTGCCTTTTTCACTAAGGTAGGTTTTGTAAGCCCTGCCTGCTGCCCAAGAGTGAGCTCTGTAGCTTTCTCATTTTTCCTGCATGCCTTTGTTTACCTCAGCCAAGCCCCAGGCCACAAGGTTAAGGACCTAATCAGCCAGTATCACCCTCCCCTTAGGGGCTCTGGGAGTATTTATCAAGAGGACTATGGGACTGAGGTGACCACAGCTCCAGTGTTTGAGTTTCAAGGGAAGAAAACTGCCATCTTGCTTGAGAAGATAAATGTATGCCACCTTCTATGTTTCAGCCTGTGGTATTATTTCACCTTCTTACAGGTGTTTATATGCTGGATGTGTCTTTTTCTCTGTTGTGCCCAGCCTTCTTGGCATTTCTGTGGTTTCTTCTTATCCCTATCTCCCTCTCTGTTTCCATCCTGGTTCCCTTTTCTGATGATGAGCTGGGGAGAAGGTGAGGTTATTCTAGAGTGTTGTCTCTTCTGGCCCTCCCTTTCTCTTTGGGTTCCCACTCTTTCTTCCCTTTGGGTAGTTCAGTATCTAAAGCCTTACTACCAGCTACCTGCCTGTTCCCATTACCTGTTCCACCCCTGATAACTGTACATCATCCACCTCGTGTTTTCCATACCAGAATGTGAGAACAAACAAATCTAAAACCTGTGCCAAAGTAAGGGGAGGGAGGAGTCATGGGTTGGGGGTCAGAATAGCCCCTCATTGTTAGGTCAGAGTTCATTAAGGTACCCACTTCTTGGGTTTTCTTTAAATAGGCCTTTGACTCTTGATAGCTTCATGTAGATTTGCCCCAATCACTTCATTTCCGACTACTCACTGCGTTGCAGAGGTGTTTACGGCTTCAGAACAGACTTTAATATTAACTTAAGCCAGACTTAATTATGAGGGAAATTAGCCACAGAAAGAATCATCCAATGTCTATCAAAGCAATTACATGTTTACCAATGAATTCTTTAAAAATGGATGCCCATATGTGACACTTCCATTTTATTACTCTGAAGTGATGAGAGCCTGTCAAAGTCAATTATAAACGTTCTTTGAATTATGTGTCATTTGGGTTCTCCATGGACTTCGCTGATCTTGATTAGGTCTTTGATGGGATTGGACTACACTGCAATTTCCTACCATCAGTTGGTGGGGCAGTTTTGTCAAGAAGCCAATAGATTGGTTTTTTAAAAAGCATTTTGTTACCAAACTTCATAACTCTTAGCCAGAGGCTAGCCCTTTGAAAGCGACCATTGTGATAAGTCTCAGCAAGATACTATTATTGTCAAGTGGAAAGTGGTTGAACAGGTTCCTGGGAATCAATTAATTAATAGGCCTTTGTGGAACACCACCTAGGTGGTGAGTTGTGGGGGCTTCAGAATTTGTGTAAAATGTATCTGTTTATCCAGGAGCTCATTGTAGGGTGAGCTCATCCCCTGGGATGGCCATACCTCTGTGGGGTCTTCAGCTCTGGATGGCCCCAAAGCCTGGTTTACTATGTTTGGTTTAGAAATTGCAAGAAATAAAACTACCAAGTAGCTCTTTTTCTTCCAGTTTTTCTAAGAAGAATATTTATATCTGCTAGTCAACATATTCTCTCCTGATAGGAAATTATCCATGGGAACAGATGATCAAAATCGTTACCATTTATTAAGGTCCTGCTATCTGTGTGGCTCTTCATATACATTATATTTCATTTAGGCCTTACAAGAAGTCTCTAAAGCGAGGTATTATGGCTCATTTTGCAGATGAGAAGACGGAGGCTTGGAAGGATAAACAACTTGCCAAGTCCAGCACAAAAGGAGATTAGTGAGACCTACTCTTTAGTCCTACCAAGTCTCTCTTGGTCCCTTGGCTTCTAGGTTCTCTATCCCACCTGAGATTATGGTGTCTATTTCCAGAGATAGGTTATCTGAACATGATCTGAACGCTTGAATTGTACCAAAGCCCAGTTTCAGAATGTGTAAAAGCGGGGTATTTTTCCAGTTTGGCACAATAGGTTCTATTGCTTATCTCTGTGGGCTCTGGGGTGAAAAGAGATACCGGTGACATAATGAAAGAGGTGGGCTAGAAGTAATTAGTCCTGAAATTGTAGATTCCGATGGGGAAAACAAAAGGGCCGTGATTTGTGATCTCCATATGTTAACATTGTCAGCATTTTATGTTGACTGTCTAATTTTATGCATGTAACCTCCTGGGAATGTTACCCATTACCATCAAATCTCAGTGATCCTAAAGATAAAAATCGGTTTGTGAAATATTTAGTAAGAAACTCCCCATTCGTTTCACCATTAGGGAGAGTGAGACTTGGAGGCTATCTTGTCTAATGAGACTGCGTAATGGGTTGAATGAAGTATTTGTACAAATTCCCATTGAACTAGTGGTACTTTTCCTCTCCGTGTTTCACCTAATAACTCACCACAGTGCATCAAGCAAAAATTCATTTGTTATGCAACTTCTTTAAATTTTCTCTAAATAACTTGCTCTAAAATATTCATTTATCTCGGTAGGTTTTGGATTTTGTTTTCATTTTCCTTTGCTTTAAATATTTTCCATGCTTCAGATAGCTGGCTACCTGTGTTCAGTTTTCTGATTGCCTTCTTAGCCACATTGCCCTTAAAACCACAACTCTCATACCTTCTTTGTATATTGGCACTCCAGTGACCCAGCACAGAGCATAGTGGAGAGTCCATTTTCAGGGCTGCTTTTCTGCAGAGACGATCATGCCTCTCCCAGTCACATTATGGTTTCTGTGACCTCTCTAACCTGAGAGGTGGCAGCATGGAAAATAGAAATTTAATTTTTTTAGATCCCTTTGAGAAATCTGCTTTCTGCATGCAGTTAGTTCTTCAATACCAGCTCATTTTTTTTAGCCTGACTTCTGCTTATGTTGCTTGATTGAAAATGGACCCCCCCACCCCCCAAGGTGACTAATGATCCCACTAATCCACAAACCTAGCGAGTATTTTTCATGTCCTATTCTTAGCTATTTTGACATGTGGTCCTTATGGAAACTGCCCTCTTTTGACTTTACCAATATTATGTTCTCTTTATGCTTCAGTTTCCATTAGTTGCACTTTGATCTTTGATTGTCCTTATGGAGTTTTCTTCTGGCATGTGTGATTGGTGAACCCCAGTGTTCCAGCCATTCTTCCCTGCTCCCCAAACACAGCCTTGGTTTCTCACATGAGGCTTCCATCCCTTCTGAGCTGCAAATGTGCATGTACAGCTCTCCGTTAAATGTCTCAAATGTTCTCACCATCTATTTTGCCTTCAGTCTCTTGGGCTGCTATAACAAAACTACCATAGGCTGGCTAAACAATAGACCTATATTTCTCACATTGTGGAGGCTATGAAGTCTAAAGTCAAGATGCCAGCAGATCCAGTGGCAGGTGAGTCTGCTTTCTGGCTTGTGGATGGCCATCTTGTCGTTGCCTCCTCTAATGCCCAAGAGAGATCCTCTCCGTCCCTTTTAAAAAAAATTTTTTTAATGTTTATTTTTGTTTTTTAATTTTTTTAAATGTTTATTTTTGAGAGACAGAGACAAGAGTGCAAGTGGGGGAGGGCAGAGAGAGAGGGAGACACAGAATCTGAAGCAGGATCTAGGCTCTGAGCTGTCCACACGGAGTCTGATGTGGGGCTCAAACTCACAAACCGCGAGATCATGACCTGAGCCAAAGTCAGATGCTTAATCAGCTGAGCTACTCAGGCACCCCTCCTGTCCCTTTTTATAAGGGTACTAATCTCCTTGCTCAGGGCTGCACACTTGTGATCTAATTTCTTCCAAAGGACCCACTTGCACATCACATTAGGGATTAGGTATGTCAACCTATGAATTTGGGAGGGACACAGACATTCAGTCCCTGGTACCATTAAACTCAAAATATCTAAATTTCAGCTCCTTATTTTTACCACAGACCAAGCCTACTACTCCAATCACTTCCAAATTTCCATTCGAGGGGCCATGAATCTCATGCAGAATAACAGTGACTTCACATTCAGCCATCCTTTTCCTACAAACATCAGTTGTAAAGTTATACTTTCGTGATTCTCTGCAGTCTTTCCTTCCCTTTCCTCGTACCCACATCATCCTGGTTTAGGCCTTTGTGCCTTGGTTCTGTACTAGTGGGTCTCTACTGGATTCTCCGTCCTTCCAGGTGCCTGCTGTAGAGTGCTGCTTGAACACCTTCCCACAGGATTTGTGCACATTAACCTTCTTCTCAAGTTCAGAATAGAGGTGTGATGGCGACAAACAAGGACCCTTCACTGGCCTCTTAGTGCAGTGGCCACACTCTTCTCATTCACTGCCATGCGTTTCTGTATAGTCTGTATGATGCTGCTCCAGACTTTATCCACCCTACCTCCCCAATGAAGTCTCCCCACATGAAGAAGCCCCTACAAACCAGAGTACTCATTTTCCTTCTGAGATCTCCTATGCTTTGTCACCTATATGTATGTATGTATGTATTTTGATACCATTTGCTTTCCTAGAATATAGCTCTACATTCATTTTTTCTTAACTATTTTTCAAAGCCCAACTTAGGACCACCTTTTTCCAAAAGTCTTAAAACCACCTGGCCCTACATTATCACTTGGCCCTAATTTACCTGTCCATAAAGGTCTGTAGCTAAGATGACTGTGTAATTTATCATCCAGACCAGGACAATTTTGAGAATGAAAAAGATCATTAGTAAAGCTGGGACAACAAGAATATACCAGAACTTCCCTGGAAAAACTAGGACAAATGTCATCCAGTCTGTAGCCCATGTGTCTGTAGCACTTTACATTTGGCCCTTAGCATTTACTACCAAGTACTGGTATTTAATGGTTTTAATGCTCTGATGATTGTGTCCTGACTCCCCAAGAAATCTGTCCCTCTGAGCACTTACATCATGCCTTCTACTTCTTCACATTCCTAGAACCTCATGCTTTATCATCTATTTTAGTAGACCGTAAATTCTGTTTAATTAGGATGCTGGTGGAAATCATTACTTAGCGATTTTTACCTTCTATGTAGGAGGGTGGTTTTGCCAGAGAGATATAATTAAATTTAAATTTTCTCTCTAATTTAGCTTATTGACATGTGCATGCAGAACTGTGGTCCAAGTTTCCAGTCTCTGATTGTGAAGAAGGAATTCGTTAAAGATAGTCTGGTTAAGCTGCTGAACCCCAGATACACCTTGCCCTTAGACATTCAGAATAGAATCTTGAATTTCATTAAGGTAAGTCTATTGTATGCCTTATGGGATGGAAGGCCTCTAAGATTAGAACTGTAATTATGTACGTCCTGATCGGTCTAGTGACCCTTTTACAAACCTAGGATTGAGCCAGAAAGCATCTCACTCTTTTATTTTCCAGGTAATAGTAATTTATTGGTATTGGATGGTGCCCTATTTCTGAAGAATTTTTAGTTATTTCTGTACTTTTTCTCAGTTTCTGTTTTATTCGTGTCTGATAAGAGAGTGATGTGTATACTTATTTGGCAGATAGGGAAACTGTTCTGGAGTAGATAACAGACTGCTTTCAAAGTTATTTGGCAAAGGACCTACTGATGCTATTTTAGAATCTGTCTATTCTGGATTCAGTACAGCAAAAAACAGTAGTACCTATTCCAGGGTTTCATTAAAATGCTGAGGCATGGGAATCTGATGATTAAAAATTTATTATTATTTTAGTCTCTGAAAACTTTTTTTTTTGTCCATGGCATTCAAAACCAACTTTCTCTTAGGAGGATACAGAATTGTCAATCTCTCATTTTCTGTCTCCAGCTTACAAATTGTGTTTTGATTTTGCTGTTGTTTTAACTCTGGAATGATTTCTTGAATTCAGACTTGGTCACAAGGTTTCCCAGGAGGTGTGGATGTAAGTGAAGTGAAAGAAGTGTACCTTGACCTTCTTAAGAAAGGTGTTCAGTTTCCTCCCTCAGATGCAGAGGCTGAAACAGCAAGACAAGAGGTAGGAGGCCCTTCTTCAACTGCTACAGAATAAGATAGTCTATTATATGACTCTTTTCTCTTAGAAAGGGACAACTCTGCCTCTATCCAACTTAAACAAAAAGATGGATTTATAAGAAGGCTGTTGCAATATCTCCTAGAATAACCAAGCCACAAGAAGTTGGTGTTAACTGGATCTTTAAAACAGAGAACCAGGCACTCAAATGTCATTACTTGTTTCTCATTGCAGACTATCTTTTCCCACATAGTAGACCTAGCTCTCAAATTTTCATGTTAGAGCTTTAACTTTTTCAGATTCCAAGCTTAGAAACCTTGGAAAAGGGACCAACATGGGTCAGTCTTCTGCTTCTGAACAAATTAACTGAGATCATATAAGAACAGGTGGCTCCAGAGGGAAATCATTTGGGTAGACTAGAGGAGGGGGCCGTTTTCAAAAGAAAGAACTTGTGCTAGACAGGCAAGGGTCTCCACCATGGGGAGTCATCTGTCAAACTTGTTATTAATCCTGTGTCTATGGAAGAGTTTCTGGATATTCACATATGTTCTTTCTCAAGTTTGCAAATAATTTTTGCAAATTAGCTTTTGAACTTGTAACACTTTGAGTACTGATTATAATTCAGCTCTTGCTGTAATTTCCACAGTGTGAAAAACAGTCCTTCTTCCCTTCTGTAGATTGAGGAGTCCTGCCTTGATGGAAAAGTAGTTCATGTGTATACCTGAAGTCTGATCTTTGTGGAGGCTTTGTCCTGAAGGCTAACTCTTCTACTTGTGCAGGCTGTTCCCTGGCCCCTAGCCACCTGCCCCAACCTTTTACCTGCATGAGTCTGCTCACCACACCCCTTTTATTCTTTCTTCCAAAGTGTAATATAGTAGTGGCCTAGGACCTCTTACTCAATTGCTCAGTATGTGCTTTGGGGTATATATAATATGGGAGCATGTTAGGCATATTCTACTGTCGGCTAAATTAAACTCCCCATATTTACAAGATTTCTAGGTGACTTCTGTGGACCTAATGTCAAAACACTGGCCTGAGCCCTGTGCTTCGGGTTCTCCACTCAAGGTTGGAAATGAGGCATTGCCTCGGGGAAGCATTCATTAGTGGAGAAAGGAGATGTCTTGCCAGTCATGGCTTAAAAAGACTTGACAAGAATTGATTTAGGATTTCTTTTTAAAAACCTAAAGAGAGGGCAATAATCTCACATGGCAATTTATCTTGTAGATTCTTGGTATAAACTAAGAGCACTTTATTTATTGTAATTTAGTTAGTAATTGTAATAGCCATCTTTTATTGAATACTTTGTTATGGATACACTATTAGTACTGTTCTCAAAATGCTGGTTAGGTTGGACACTTGACAATCGACTTTGGGCCAACACCCTCTACCCAGGACTTTAGTTGAGAGGAGCAATTGAGCCATCTGAATAGAAAAGCTGGGCTTGGGGTGGCTGTGTTAATTCCAATAATAATATTTCCATATTTCACATTGGCAGACTGCTCACATCTCGAACCCGCCATCATCTGTTCCATCCGCACCAGTTCTTCCTACTGTGATTGTTCCCAAGAGCTCTACTATTACATTGGTCCCAGAACAGGTAACAACAGTGACAACTCTACTTATTGATGACTCTAAGTTATCAGCACTTCATATGCAGTTTGTTTGTTCTTCACATTGGCTGGTGGAGGGAGGCACATTATTACCCTCCCTTTACAGAGGAGGGGACTGAAGCTTAGTGATACTATGTGACTTATCATGGTTCAGTTCTAAGTAGAATGAATCCTGTGGATTCTGTCTGATTCTAAAGCCCAAGCTCTTAACCATTGTGCTTGGTTAGTGGTTGTCTTTGTGGAGACTAGGTTGTGGAATGGATCTTGTGTTGACTAGCCGATTCCTGTTGATCCTACTAGGACTGTCTATAATATACCATTCCAAAGACTTTGGTAAGTGGTAGCCTTATTTCTAGCATTAACTGGGCCAACTGAATTACATTTACTTTGTTGTCTATATCTGTTTATCAAAGACCCAGATAACCAGTTATTATTGATACTTATTTATGTTTTGCTATAAGGGAACTATCATTTAAAACTTTGAATTATTCAGTATTCTATAAAAATCCATGTGATTGATTTCTCTTAGAATTTAATGCAAGAAGAAAAAAAGTTTTTCTCTCGATTTTTTTCCTCCCTTTTCTAACACCATGGGAACTAGAAAATGCTAATTTTTTTTTCTTCCCATTGGTTTTGCTGCTGACATTTGCCATTTTGTCCAGGTTCCCGTAATAGTCACCTTCTCCTTTCTCCATATTGGTTCTAATCTGACTTTTTTCCATTCACTTTTGACTTTCTTAAAGCAGATGTCTAGATTTATTATGAGAGATCTCAAGTCCTTTTAGAAGGTAACAGATTGTTGAGGTGCCTGGGTGGCTCAGTTGGTTAAGCACCTGACTTCAGCTCAGGTCATGATCTCATGGTTTGTGGGTTCAAGCCCCACATCGGGCTCTGTGCTGACAGCTCAGAGACTGGAACCTGCTTCGGATTCTGTGTCTCCCTCTTTCTCTGCCACTCCCCCACTTGTGCTCTCTCTCTCCTCTCTCAAAAGTAAATAAGTGTTAAAAAAATGAGAAGATAATAGATTGTACATTTATAAAACAATTAGATATTTATATAAATTTGAAAATATTAAATTTTGCAAAAGACTTTTCTCTACTAGCAAATGTCCTCTTGGTAGCAGAAAACAGGGTAACCATTCTTTATGTGTCACATTGTGATTGTGTTGCTCTCCACAGATTGGAAAGTTGCACAGTGAATTGGATATGGCAAAAATGAATGTGAGAGTGATGTCTGCCATACTGATGGAGAACATTCCTGGGTCTGAAGACCGTGAAGACATAGAGCTTCTGCAGGTGTAGTATGATTTCATGGACAGTCAGTCACACCGTCTCTTAAGGTTTCTTCCATCTCAAGGCTGTAAGAATAACTAATATTATCTAGTTCATTTTCAGTTGATTTCTAAACTTAGCAAGGACATGCCAGGATGATTTTATCAAAAATGTAATAGTAACTTAGACATGGTTCTTATTCTCTCACAACAAATAATTTAACAACATTAAATCAGTTATAGCCTTGGTCGTATACAATCTGCACTAGTCACTAATTGTTTTTTTTTTAATGTTTATTTTGAGATGGAGCACACGTGTGCATGCAAGAGAGAGAAGAGGAGAGAGAGAGAGGGAGAGGGAGAGCAAGGGGAGGGGCAGGGGGAGAGAGAAAATCCCAACCAGGCCTGTCAGCACAGAGCCTGATGCAGGGCTCAATCTTATGAACTATGAGATCATCCTGAGCTGAAATCAAGAGTTGGATGCTTAACTGACTAAGCTACTCAGGTGCCTCAGTCACTAATTGTTTTAAGTATATACAAGTTGTCTCTATATCCATCCTTTCAACAAGCATATTGAGTGATGACAGTGTGGTAAAGGATATAGAAGCCAGGAGGTTGGCCTAGTCCCCAGGGAACTTATGTCTAGTAAGCAAGATTGTTTGGTCAACAACCAGTTTAAATAAAATATTTTAGATGCTGTAATATAAATTTGTTTATCATACATTGGGATCAGGGGTAGGGGCAAAGAGAATAGTGAGGGTTTTTGTTTATTTTTTAATGTTTGTTTATTTTTGAGAGAGAGAGAGAGAGAGAGAAAGAATGAGTGGGGGAGGGTCAGAGAGAGAGGGAGACACAGAATCTGAAGCAGGCTCCAGTCTCTGAGCTGTCCGTACAGAGCCTGACATGGGGCTCAAACCCAGAAACCGTGAGGTCATGACTTGAGCCGAAGTTGGATACTTAACTGACTGAGCCCCCGCCAGGCACTGCTCTGCGGTGGTACTTCTTGTGGGAAGTCTTGGATGTCCTGGATTATGCTTTCCTCTAATTTAGGAGTTAGGAAACCATGGCCGGTGGTCCACATGCAGGCCTTGGTCTGTTTTTGTGCCGCCTATGAACTCAGAATGGTTTAAAATTTTTAAAAGGTTGCCAAAAAAAAAAAAGTCATTTCTCAAACTCTATCTATGCATGCCTACTTCCGGAGATCAGCAGGGAGTCAGATACACTTCTTAAGGAACTCTGCACCACTCTCCACCCACTGTAAATGGATTTGAGTTTGTGTTATCTCTCAGGTACACAGGGATAAGAAGAGGATTTAAAACCACAGCTTGAGAGCATAAAGCTCCAGGTGAGGAGTGTTAAGATCTGGTCTTGTACAAGTCCTTGAGGACCTTATATGCCATGCCAGAGTGGGCCTGATGGCAGAAGGGAACCTTTAAAAGGGATATAAGCTGAAGGACAATATAACTGACATTGAGATGATAAACTCTAGAGAAGCAAGACCAAATTCTAAGAAATATTTGTAGACTGCATTTACCACTTGCGGTATATTCTATGGGGGGAAATGACCTCTGTGGTCAAGTAAGTTTGCAAAACCAACTACCTATTATGTTTCTTCTCTTGGAGGTTCATAGAGCTTATTAGTATAGTAAGGATGCCTAAGAATCTTTCTTTAACCCAACATTTTGAAACATATTTGACCAGACAATCCTCATTTGCTGAGTATGTTAACATCCTACAAAACATCAGTGTAATATTCCTTGAGAAACAACTCAATATTTTGGCACAGTGGCTTTAAGTGTATTGTTTTTAGAATCTTTTACATAGGAATATCATATTTTGCTAAGCATTCTTGGGATTCTTGGCCTTGGACTTCATTTCTGTGTGTATAATATGAAGAGCTAAGAGGACACTTAAAAAAGATAATATTAAAATGTCCTATTAGAATAAAAGGAAAATTAATCATTAAACATAGTTCCTTTGTAGTAATCCTTTTAAAAAATCCATAATTCAAGGTTTTTGCAGATATAAATTTTGTGACTTACGTGTGATGAGCATGTTAACTAAAATTTTTAAGTTAAATATCAAAGTAAGAATATGGGACAGATCATATTTTTAAGAAATGACCACAGCAGTATTTCTAGTGCCATGTGGTCTTCCCAAGCCTTTCAGAGCTTCTACAATGACATGATTTATGACTTTCCTCCCTGCTTCATCCATCTGTGGCAAACAATCCTCCATTAAAAGTGTACACAGAAACATTCCATTTAAACATGTGAATCCAGCTCTATACTGTGCGCCATCCTGGACAACACCAAAATGCCTTTTTGTGTCCCAGTGTTCGGGTACAGATGTTTGGTCACATTTTGCAAGGAGAACGCTAATACGTTGTCTTGATGCCAGAGTTTAGGGCTGTGTGTTGCCTTGAATAATAAGGAGTCTTGGGGTATAAAGCAACATTAGAATACCACTCATGTCCCATTGAAGTTGAATAGGTTCTGGCACCTGACTAAGCCTACTGAATGTGTAACTTTCTTCTTCGTTTTATGTTTTTCATTAGTAACACATAGAGCTCTCACGAGGAGTGCTATTCTTAATCTTTTGACAAGAATTGGAATCTTTTCTTGTACTCTCAATTCCCTCATAAAAGAAAACTATTTCTTTTTTTTACAACACTTATGACACCAAGTGTGTGAGCAAGTGTGTGAGGTGTTTTTTCTTCCCTCACGTTAAACCATTCTGACACTATCCAGAGTTGGCATTGACTCCACAGGTTAAGGACAAGACCATCCCCACTTCAGATGCCTGTTGCAAGCCTGAGTATCCCAGACTTTTGACTGACAAGCTGTAAACTGGGGGTTTCCACGATCTTCTCCATGGGATTGACAATTTCCTAGAATGCCTCACAGAACTCAGGGAAACATTTATATTTGTTGTTTTATTATAGAGTGTATTACAATGGATACAGGTGAATAGTCAGGTGAAGAGATAAGTCGAAGGTCCAGATGGTTCCAAGTGCTGCAGGAGCTTTTGTACCCATGGAGTTGGAATGTACTACTCTCCTGGCATATGGATGTGTTCACCCACTCTCTAAACTCCTTGTTTTTGGAGTTTTATGGAGGCTTTGTCATGTAGGCATGTTGATTATTACCTCAAATCTTCAGCCTCTCTCCTTACTCAGAGGATGGAGGATGGGGCTGATGTTCCAAGCTTCTAATCATGGTTTGGTCTCTCTGGTGACCAGCCCCCATCCAGGAGCCCACCGAGTCACCTCATTAGAACTAAAGATGCTCCTATCACCCAGGGAATTCCATGGGATTTAGGAGTTCTCTGTTAGAAACCAGAGGCAGAGACCAATACATAGATTTCTTATTTTACATATCAGTTGTAGCCATTTAGGTGTCCCCGCTGCATATTTGGGGTCTTTGATGCATCTTCCCATCTTGTTCAGGCCCCAGGCCTTGTCTCCTGCCTCTCAAGGTTGTTGGAGCTTGGCAAATGAGTGCCTTACAAGCCTTGTACCTTTATTGCCTCTCCTGTCTTTGGATCCTTTTTGTTTTTTCAGTGTTTGAGGATTTCTCATTCTTTCTTAAGAACTTAGGCATGTATGTTAGAATAATATATTGTATCTAGCATTTTTAGGTATTTTGTTATCAAGAAGATTTTTGGGATATTGAGTAAAACACTGTCCTAGAAGCCAACAACTATATAGCTTGCTTATTTAAAAAAAATTGAGGTAAAATTCACATAACATAAAGTTAACCATCTTGAAGTATATGTTGTAGTGGCATCTAGTGCATTCACAGTGGAACCAGTTGTCTTTGGGTCCAGAACCTTTGGAACTAGTTCTGAAAAGGAAACCCCATACCCATTAAGCAGTCTCTCCCCTGTTCTGTTCTTTTCCCTGTCCCACCTATCTGCTTACTGTTTCTACGGATTTACATATTCTGGATATTTTATATAAATGTAATCGTGCAATATGTGGCCTTTGTGTGTGGCTTTTTTCACTTTACTTACTCCACTAACCTTGTTTTCAAGGTTCACTCATGTTGTAGCACATATCAGAATTCCATTCGTTTAGTGGCCCAGTAATATTCCATTGTATGGATATGTTACGTCTTATTTGTGTGTTTATTAGTTGATGGACATTTGGGTTGTTTTCACCTTTTGGCTATTAATGCTATGAACGTTCATCCATATATATATATACACACACACACACACACATATATATATACGTGTGTGTGTGTGTGTGTATTTGTATTCCTATGTTCAGTTTTTATTTAACTTTTTTTCAGTGTTTATTTTTGGGAGAGAGAGACAGAGCACGATTGGAGGAGGGGCAGAGAGAGAGAGAGAGGGAGACACAGAATCTGAAGCAGGCTCCAGGCTGTGAGCTGTCAGCACAGAACCTGATGCAGGGCTCGAACCCGCAAACCATGAGGTCATGATCTGAGCTGAAGTCAGATGCTTAACCGACTGAGCCACCCAGGAGCCCTCTGTGTTGTTCTTTTGAGCCTATAACCTAGGAGTAGCTCTGCTGGGTAATATAGTAATTCTGACTCTGACAGTTCCTTAAAAAGTTAAACTGTTTTCCACGGTGGCTGCACCATTTTACATTCCCACCAACAGGGTACAAGAATTGTGGTTTCTCTGCTTCCTTGCCAACATTTCTTTCTTTTTTTTAAATAGCTGTCTACTAGGTGCCAAGGGTATCTCATTATGATTTTGATTTGCATTTCCTAATGATATTGAGCATCTCCATAGAGCTTTTTAAAAGGCAAATCAGATCATGTTGTCTTTGGTTGAAACCCTCCAGTGGCTTCCTGTGACGTGGAATAAAACCCCAGCCTCCTTATTCTGGCCACAAAGCCCTCTCTGATCAGCTCCTGCCTACCTCTCCTTCCACAGCACATGGAACTCCTTGGTCCACCTATACTGAACACCTTCCTGTTCCTTGGACACACCAAGTTTGTTCTTGAAATCTTGGAGGATTTCATCCTTGATTGTCCTTTCCCTCTCTAATGGCCAGCTTTTTCTCTTCACTTGGAGCTTAGTATGTTACTTCCTCCAAGAAGACTTTTTGGACTCCCCAGGCTTCAGACTCTAGATTTTTGTCAGCCACTCTCCTGCCCCATCACCATTTCATCCTCCACCCTAGTGCTCTGAGGCTTTTCTCGAATATTCGTTCAGCCCCCTTTGCCTACAAGAAGGGAAGCTCCCAAAGCTTATCTCACTGACTGCTCAGGTTCTGGCTCTCAGACCAATGCCTGGCATGATGTAGTCACTCAAAAAAAAATCTTTTTTTTTTTTTTTTAAAGTTTGTTTATTTATTAGAGAGTGAGCTAGCAGGGGGAGGGGCAGAGGGAGTAGGGGAGAGAATCCCCCCTGTCAGTGTGGAGCCCAATGCGGGGCTCCAACTCCTGAACTGTGAGATCATGACCTGAGCCGAAATCAAGGGTCAGACGTTTAACCGACTGAGCCACTCAGATGCCCCTCAATAAAAATATCTTTAATAAATGTTTTTCTCCCTCTAGATTTTATATGGCTTAAAATAAAAATCTTTATCCTCGCTACGAGAGACTGTATCTTCGTTCTTTTGTTTTCCACTTAGATGGTTGGTTGTCCAAATAACATCTAACGATTCATACCACTTCCATTCATTTCAAACACTCCTTCATCACATTCTATATTCTAATACAAAGATGTCTTTCTGGAGGCTGTTCCGTTTGATCTGTTTAGTCCTGTATTGGTATCATACTATTTTAATGATTCTAAGTACGTGTTTTCATGCCTTTGTGGAGTTGGTCAGTGAAACAGATGGCATGGCCAATTTGGATAATTTGAAGAGAGTTTAATCAAGGTACTATTTATTCAGCAAGATATTGCAGGGTTTAAGGAAACTACAGGAGCTAGTTCATTATCCTGTGCTATTAACTAATATCCCTACGCATAAATAGGCAAGAGGGAAGTTTTGCCAGAACTCAAAGGAAAGAATGATGAAGAGCCTTGAGAGTAGAGGTGCTTTTGGTGGAAGGAGTAGATGGAAAAATATCCAGATCTCACTGTCCTCTTTCCCTCCCATTTCCTGCCAGTGCCTGCTGTATGCTGAACTCCATCAGAAGGGAGAGGGCAGGGGACCTGGTGATGTGTTCCCTACAGGCCAGGCCCCAGGGCATAAAGCAGGGCAGAAGAGTGTGGCTGGGGGATCTGGAGGGCAAAAGGCATTCAACACATAGGAAGACTCTAAAAAAAAAAAAAATGATTGGCTTTTCTTGTACGTATACTTTACCAGTGGTCACAGTCTTATTATGCAATTTGTTTACATTAAAACCAGTCTCTGTACTTGGAATCTCTTCCGGTTTTGTCTGTGAGTGCTTAACCGGCTACCAGCTGTTCTGTTTATTTGCAGCCCCTTCCCTGTGTGTGGCCTTCCATCTGAAATCTAGTAGACTTTCATAAACTCACTTTTCTGTTCTTCCAGCCCAGGCTGAACAATCAAATCCTGAAGCCCTGCTAACTAGCCGGGCTCTTGCTCTTTGTTGGACACTTAAGCAGTAGAAGTATTTTGTGTGGTAGACCCCTTTCCTTGCCGCCATATTGTTCCTGGACTTTGAACTTGATTGGGGGTGGAAACTAGATTTATTTTCTTTATCTTTTTTATTTTAATTTTTAATGTTTATTTTTGAGGGAGAGGGAGACAGAGTGTGAGTCAGGGAAGGGCAGAGAGAAAGAGACACAGAATCCAAAGTGAGCTCCAGGCTGTGAACTGTCAGCACAGAACCTGACACGGGGCTCGAACTCGCAAACTGTGAGATCATGACCTGAGCCAAAGTCGGATGTTTAACCGGCTGAGCCACCCAGGCACCCTGGATTTATTTTAGATTGCCACATTGGGGTACAAAGATTCAGAGCTGCATCCCAGTCTGAGTATTTTGATGAGTCCAGAGTATCTACTCTGGTCACATGGATGAAAGATCGGAGCGTGAGTCTTGCCTTTGCTTTCTTGGCATTTTACACTTGGCTTTAGGCCAGTTTTAACTTGAATAGCCGACTTCCCTGGTACGTCCCATTTCAGTCTTCTCTTGTTTTGGCCTAGCCCCAGTAGGACAATGAAAGAAAAGAATGTTTTAGTCTTCAGTAGAATAAAAAAGCAAGCTCTGATTTTGAAGTACAACTGGAGAAAACCTTAGTCTAACTTAGCAGAGAAGTTTAAAATTTCATTGAAAATTTTAGTTGAATCTAAAATTTCATCCTGTAAGGATAATTTGTAACAGGTTGGGGGGGGGATGTAAAATTTAAAAAAGTCCTCTTTCACTAAACACTCTTACTGTCTTTACCATTCAGAAACTTGTGGAAGGGACTTTCAGTGTCACTGAGACCATCTCCCTTCCTTAACAAAAAGGGGTTGATGTGCCTATACAGTGGCAAGTCACGGAGATGGGGGGAGAACCTTGTTCTCCTGAACCTATGTTCTATCCATTATACCAGCTTGTTTCTCATTTTGAGCCCCAAATTGACTTTCTAGGACAGGTTGCTAACCAGTCTTTACATACCTCTCTAGCTGGGTTGGAAGCAACTTGAAGGCAGTAACTAAGCCTTATACTTCTAAATCCATATAACTATGTGTATTTATTGTACATGCTTTGCACACTGAATGAGTTCATTAAATTTCTGTTGAATTCAATAGATCAAATGCTTTTTTGTTGAAGAATTAATGATTTAGGAAAAAAGAGCTAAGGGGTTACTGAAGACAAAGGCTTTTGGAGAAATAAAATGTTGACCATATTTGGTTAGAGAAAAGGGTCAGAGGATTCTAATGAGTTAATGATCTTTCTGAGTATTGACGGTTAATTTGCTATTCACTCAGCTGATGTCTGTGTAAGGAAAAAAAAACTACGAGCAAGTTAAACTGAGAAATGTTCAGTTTTAGGGTGGGGGTTAGTTTTTATTTTTTTGCAGATAGAGACGTTCTCTGGGTCTCTTGCAGTCTGGGTGGGTAGGATTGAGAGGGAGGAAATATGTTATGGGCTGATAATAGGGGTATTGCCCTGCAGATAGTACTTCCAGAGAAGGCTTGCAAGAAACATATTTCTTCCCGCTTTTACTTTTTCAGGGCAGATATTCAGGCATTTCTGGTTTTCTTTTCATGAGTTGTGTTGTGTTGTGTTGCTGAACGTGATCCAGTTACCACTGGAATTGAAAGTGCGATAGCGCCTCCTCCCTTAATCCCTGAGTTCTCTGTGGAGGACCAGGAGCCATCTGGATATCAGGAGAGGAAGCGCTTAATGAGCTCCTTTTTGTTTTGCTCCAAAGACTTTCAAATTAATTGTTAAATTCCCTGAGAAGCCTGAGAAGCCTACCTTTGCTTTGATACGGTATTAAAGGGGTGCAATTCCAGGGGCTCCATGATGGACATATGCACCAACAGCTGTTGCTATGTGTTTTGACTCTCTCCCCTTGGCTCCCCACATCCATGGCCCTACAGGTGCCTGCTGCGGGGAACTTCTGACCTGTCCTCTTGGTTCATGGTGCTTGATCTAGGCTGTTTCCAGGTGGCTTGGCCCTCCTGTGAGACAGACATCAATTGCAAAGATCAGAGTGGGCTGGCTTTTGAAGAGGTTTTTCAAATTCTGCTTTGCAAACCTGCTGAGAGATGCGGTGTTCTTTCATGTTTCCATTCCAGCTGTCTTTTGAGAGGGCAAATGGAGGGTTTTCTTGTGACCAGGGGCTATTGATATTGGCTGCAAATTCATTTGAAATTAATTTCTACATTTTTGTCACAGGTATCTAACAGCCATTGTATTTCCTTGATCTTGACATTGCTGTAGCAAGGCTGCCAGTGATCAAGAAGGAGAACAATTTCATTATACTCACTAAGGGAAAAGTTCTCATTCATCATGGGGGTTATATCGAATGCCGTTCTTCCTTCTCTCTTTTGCATGATATTAGGTCCTGAGTAATAGCATGACTATTACAGGATTGTATTAGTTTTGTAGTTAAGCTTCTAGTGATACTTCCTTATGCAATCATTAATACATTTATTGACTGCCCACTGTATGCCAGACACCATGGGGTTTCAACTTTACCATTTTCTATTCTCACAACAACCCTACAAGATAGTTGGTATCTTTGTTTTACAGATGCATAAAAAAGCAAAACAAAATAAAACTGAATCTAAGATTTAATTAAATCCCATATTAGGTATGTATATGGAGAGGCCTTTGGTCTACTGAGTCTGAGATCTGTTTTCTTTGTACTATTCCAGGGGGTCATAAGTAAGCCCCCTCTCTTTGTTTTATTAGGATAAAACACCCATTTGTTTGCATATCATCCCTGGTTACTTTCATGCTATAATGGCAAGAGTTGGATAGTTCTCACAGAGAACATGTGGTCCACAAAGCAAAAAATAATATTATCTGGACCTTTAAGAAAAAAGTTTGCCAAGCCCTCCTGATAGTAGCCACATCATTAGCAAATAGGACAGTTTTTCTGGCTGCGTACTGCAGTGACAAAATCCAGAGCCTGTCTGTTCATCTGTCTATATCGTTTTTTTCATATTCGTTTCCTTTTGTCTTCTAAATATTTTTGTTAGGATTCTGTAGTGGGTAGGGGCTTTTACCTCTGAGTCTCAATGCCAGTTACTAATGGTTTGATGGATTTATTAAGTGATTTCCTGTCAGGACCTTGAAATAGATTGTTTGAGATTCTAAATGGTTTTGCCAACTGTAAGTTTTTCTGTGTGTCTGTCTGTCTCAAGGGGAAATGAGTCAGGTAATGGAATAGTCTGACGATTTAGCAAGTTCAGTAGCTCTCATTTTGAAGATGTTTTTGCCTGACCTTAATGTACTATTATGTTTACAAATTCTAGCTAAGGTAGGTTTGAAGAAATAGGAATATTAGTTTTATGCTCCTCAGCCTTGCCTATGAGGACGAAAGTTTTGTGAGGCAGCAGTTTTCAAATTGTCTGTGTACATAAACACTTTAGGATGCTTACTAAAAACACATGTAGATTCCCAGACCCTCAGTCCTGGAGATTCTGAATCCGTGGGTCAACTGTAGGTGTCCCTGATGCTTCTGAGGAGACTGGGGAGTGCAGTCCTGTCTTAATGCAGTGATTCTAGGTAGTCCACATAAGGATAGTATCCATGACTGTTTTTTTTTTTAATCTTGGTTCAGTTTACCTTGACATGTGAATGTTGTAAAATTTATTTATTTAAGTAAAACATCATAGGAAAATTATGCTGCTGTAAATGTATTTTAACTACTACTTTCTTGTACTACTGCTAATAGTGACAATAAACATTTTGTGTTTTATGTAGTGCTTTATAGTTATGGAGTTCCTCATTATACACATCTCATTTGCTTTTTATGTCACCCCTTGAGGTATAGATGTGGCAACTAATATAACTTTGATTTGTCAAACAAGGAAACAGATTTGGAAAACAAGTGATTTCTGTATTCTACAGCTAGTAAGCCATACCTCTAGAATTCCTGTACACCAGTTCTAATTTCGAGCCTGGTGTTCTGTGCAGTATACCATAGTGTCCTTATGACACCTATTTTGGTTTTTAGAGGAAAGTATAATCATATGCAACTCATTGCCTTCTGATAAGAAGGATAAGTTGTGCATAATTAAGTCCTTCAGTAATCTCCCATAGGTGACTCACTGCGGAGGTGATAACCAGCATATACAGATTGGCAAATCGGTTGTCTTTATAGAACTTCCCTAGCACGGAAGAAGAAATGTCTCTCCTTTCTTTGACAGAAGCTTTATAAGACATGTCGGGAGATGCAGGAGAGGATCATGGACCTGCTTGTGGTGGTGGAGAATGAAGACGTAACCATTGAGCTAATTCAAGTGAATGAGGATTTGAATAATGCCATCCTTGGATGTGAGAGGTGAGCTGATGGTGCACCCTCCCCTCTTCCAATTCTATTTTTCCCACCAGTTGCTCAGCATTCTTATAAGAGTGTCTACCAGGTGAACCTCAGTTAAGATCAAGAACAACTTCAGGATAAGGCCGCCTTCCTTCCAAGATAGGGAATGTTGTCCTGGCCTTCTGGGAGCTTGTGATATGGCTTGCAAGAATGAGAGCACATCTGAGCAGTGCCAGGAGCATTCTTAAGCACTCTCAGGCTGTATATAAACATTTGACCATGGTGGGGCTTGGACCTGATACTGTCTGCACAGAGTACATTGTAGACTCAAACAAATAAAGAGTGTAAACAAAGCAGGGAGATTTATTCTAAGTTTGAGATGGACAAAAACATAGAATGTGCACAGGAGATGGGAGGATATTTTATTTATTTTTTATATATTTTTTTTTTCTTTTCAACGTTTTTTATTTTTATTTTTGGGACAGAGAGAGACAGAGCATGAACGGGGGAGGGGCAGAGAGAGAGGGAGACACAGAATCGGAAACAGGCTCCAGGCTCCGAGCCATCAGCCTAGAGCCTGACGCGGGGCTCGAACTCACGGACCGCGAGATCGTGACCTGGCTGAAGTCGGACGCTTAACCGACTGCGCCACCCAGGCGCCCCATATTTTTTAAATAATTTTTTAAAGTATATTTTTCTTTGAGAGGAAGATCGAGAGCAAGCAGGGGAGGGACAGAGAGGAGACAGAATCCCAAGCAAGCTCTGCACTGCCAGCACAGAGCCTGATGCTGATGTGGGGATCAAACTCACGAATCACAAGATCATGACCCAAGCTGAAGTCAAGAGTCGGATGCTTAACCAACTGAGCCATCCAGGCACCCTGGGAGTATATTTTATATGAAGAAAATAGTCTGTGTAAAACCATACCAGTCAGTAAGGACATTTGGTATATGAACATAGATTTTTTTTTAATTGCCATTCAGAAAAGTATGAAGGCAAAATTGTAAATATACTAAAATGTTAGTGACAAAATTATTTTTTCCTAAATTTTTTTATCATTGTGATCATGTAGAGAACATATGCTTTTGTTTCTCTCTTGATTTTATTCATTGTATAACAAGTATTGGTATAGCCTATTTTTTTTAAGTTTATTTATTTATTTGGTAGTGGAGGGGCAGAGAGAGAGGGAGAAAGGGAATCCCAAGCAGGCTCCACACTGTCAGCACAGAGCCTGATGCCTATAGGGCTCAATCCCATGAACTGTGAGATCATAACCTGAGCTGAATTGAGTCAGATGCTTAACCAACTGAGCTACCTGGGTGCCCCTAGTATATGTTTTTTAATGCTTTTGATATACCATTTTTTATTTTTGTTTAAAAAAAATTTTTTTAATGTTTATTTTTGAGAGAGAGAGAGAGGGAGAGAGACAGAGCATGAGCAGGGGAGGGGCAGAGAGAGAGGGAGACAGAATCCGAAGCAAGCTCCAGGCTCTGAGCTAGCAGCACAGAGCCCGACGTGGGGCTCGAACCCATGAACCGTGAGATCATGACCTGAGCCGAAGTCAGATGCTCAACCAACTGAGCCACCCAGGTGCCCTATAGTTGCATAATAATAGTCCATGTTTCTCACAGTTCACTTATTAGGCATTAAGTTGTTTCTAAGTCATTCATCAAAATAAGAGTCTTATAATCTATTGTAATAGGCAAGCCTATAAGTCAGAAAAATATCTTAAATCGTACGTACAAATATACGCACTTGGAAATTGGAATAAGTACAGTGGAACCAAGTACAAGAGGTCTGTCTGGTGAGAATAGCAGCCGGACTTAATCTGGGTGGAGAGAAGGCAGGGGGAGTGTGTCTGAGGAGGTGCCATGTGAGGAGAGAACTGCAGAATGAGTGGTCGTTGGTTAATAGGAGCAGAGCAAGAGCTTGTATGGTATGTGAAGCTGTGGAAAGTAGACAGGCCTGGGGGGAGAATGAGCATCCAGAATCCAGCCCCAATCCAGCCCTGTGGCATGCCTAGACTGACAAGTGACATCTTCCTCTGTTTTCATGTAGAGTACTGTGTATAAACATAGCTTCATGTGGAATCTAACAAAAACAAAAAAACAAGAAAAGCAAAAACAACACAAAACCAACTAAGTTCCTAGGTGCAGAGGAACATGGTGGTGGTTGCCAGGGGTGGGGAGTAGGAGAAATGGGGGAAAGGGGGGTGTCCAAAAGTAAAAAAATAAAATAAAATAATTAAAAGCAAGGAACAGCAGCCAAATGTAATGTGTGGGCTTTATCCAACTTTGAACACACTAATATTAAAAAGCATTTAGGGGCGCCTGGGTGGCGCAGTCGGTTAAGCGTCCGACTTCAGCCAGGTCACGATCTCACGGTCCGTGAGTTCGAGCCCCGCGTCAGGCTCTGGGCTGATGGCTCGGAGCCTGGAGCCTGTTTCCGATTCTGTGTCTCCCTCTCTCTCTGCCCCTCCCCCGTTCATGCTATGTCTCTCTCTGTCCCAAAAATAAATTAAAAAACGTTGAAAAAAAAAAATTAAAAAAAAAAAGCATTTAGATACTAATGGGAGAAATTTGAGCATGGATAGAATATTAATATTTCAGGACTTAAGGGGGGAAATATAATGGTTAAATAGGTGGTTCAGTTGGAAAATGTCTTTATTTTTGGCGAATACCTTCTAAAGTATCTACAGATGAGGGGCATCTGGGTGGCTCAGTTGATTGAGCCTCCAACTCTTGATTTCGGCTCAAGTCATGATCCCAGGAGCATGGGACCAAGCCCTGCATGGGGCTCCATGTTGAACATGGAGCCTGCTTGAGAGTCCCTCTACCCCTCTCCCCCTTTCCCTCTCTCCCTTTCTCCCTTTCTCCTTCTCCCTCTCTACTCCCCTTCTCCTCCTCTCCTCCCTCTCCCCGACTCACGAGCATGCTCCCTCTCTCTCTTACTCTAAAAAAAAATAAATAAATAATACAAAATGTCTAGGGATGAAATGTCATAAAGTATATGATTTTAAATATTTCAGTGAAAAATCTATAAAGCAAATGTGGCAAAGGTACATAGTTATTAAATTTAGCTGATGAATAAAAGGGTGTTCATTATACTGTTCTTTTTACTTTCCTATAGGTTTGAAAGTTACCTAATAAAAAGTTAAAGCAAATGGACCTGGGTTAACAATTAATGTCACCTACATAAAACAACCTATTTTGGCAATTTTAAAATGTTGTATAAAACAGTTGTACATAATGAACCCATAGGTGTATTTTAGGAATCTGAGAAGAGAAACAGAAAACCCTAGTTCCAGGCAAGTCTCATGTTCTCTTTCCAAACCAATCCGTAGGACTTCCTGTGAAGTAATTCTAGAGCCTCTGAGCTCCCCATGCTTTTTCTAGATCCTCCTTTCTCAATAGGAGTGATGTTGGCATTTGGGGTGAGACAGTTTTCCCTTGTGTGGTCCCTCCTTAGTGATTCAGAAGGGAAATAGGGAATAGGACTGGATTCAAGTTTGTTTTTTGTTTTTTTTTTATTCAAATCTTGATGATTTGGGGAAAATTGCTTACTTTTTTAAGACTGAGGTTTGTTCCTGTTTGTTAAAGATACTACCACCTATTTGGAGGGTTTCATTTTTGTTTTGAAAATTAAATGAGTTAATGTATATAAAAGCACCTTGGGGAATGCTAGCCCATTGACACTCATTAAATATTTATTCTATCTCCTCCCCATTAGCATCCCTCTGGGCCTTTTAGAATTTTTTCCATTGATCAAGAATGAACCAGGAGAATCAGTGAAGTAAGACCAATAGCTATGAATAGGTTTTTTCCTTCACTATCTCGTATGTACTGCCTATCAGAGACAGCAGCCATTCATATGAAGGGATGACTGGGCGTTGACTGAACGGTGAACAAACTCATGCTGTTGCCTTTGTTTTCTGTGGTATGACTCAGTAAGTGGAAAAATAAGGAAAACCGCATGGTTTTCATCAGAGTGCTGCCTTCTGGTTTTCATCTTGGGGAATTCTATTACAAACCATTAAGACCACTGACTAAAAGCTTCCTCTGAAGGGAAATGTGTATTTACTTGGTCTAGGTATCAGGAGATTGGGTTCCTTCTGTGAACAGCTCATTCTCATTCAGCTCTGAACCATGTGTGTTAAACCCAACTTCAGTCAGTTGTGATATAGAAACACTGAAGTTTTAAGATTCAGAGAGAATTTTTTCACCTCTAAAGGATAATATTCTTGGTGTATTCATTTCTTATGGCTGCCGTAACAAATTATCACACATTTTAGTGTCTCAAAAAAGCATGAACTTAACTACCTTATAGTCCGTAAGAGCCTGAAATGGGTCTCACTGGGCTAACATCCAGGTGTCAACAGGTGCTATGTTCCTTTTTGGAGGCTCTCGAGAATCCGTTTGCTTAATTTGTGCAGCTTCTAGAGCCTGTCCACAGTCCTTGGCTCATGACCCCTTTCCTCCATCTTCAAAGACAACATCATCCAGTCAAGTTTTTCTTACATTGTTTCATTCTTGCTTCCTCTTCTGCCGCCTCTTCCACATTAAAGGAGCTTTGTGCTTACTTTGCTTGTCTGTGTAATCCAGGATAATCTCCCTGTTAAAGTCTCCCTTCCATTTGCCATCTATCTAACCTAACATATTCACTGTTCCGATGATGAGGATATAGAGATCTCGGACAGGGGGCATTTTTCTATTCATCACAGTCTGCTCTCTTGTTCCCTAAAGATTCACATCCATCCATATGCAAAGTACATTCACCCTATTCCAACATCCCCCAAAGTCTCTGCCCTTGACATCTAGGGAAGAGTTGTACAAATAAGAAAACAGAAGTTTGTTACTCAAGGCTGGATCTGTGAGTGTTGTTCATACCCAGCCCATAACTACCATACAAGAAACCAATGCCATAAGTAGGTGGAAGAAAAAACCATGTGTTTTAGAAAGGGAAAGAAGCTTACATGTTCCAATTTACGAACCCTAAGTGCATGTTCCAAACTTAAGGTGTGTAGGTTCTTTCAGTCAGTGTGTTATGATACTAATACTACATGATTCTGAAGCAACTCGCAGTTTGCAAAGCATTTCCACATTAATCCACTTGTATTATCTTTCTAGGGGTTGCCCCAGAAAATAACATTCTGAGGAAATGCTTCAAATGCTGCTGGTCTCTTTTAGTAGATGGAGAACTGGGATCAAAATTATATCCTGACACTTAAACCTTGGACTTGTGCCTTCAACTTCATTCTTCTTCCAAACCTATTGTTTATTTATCTGCTCCTCTTTTATTCCCAGTGAACAAACAATGTACAAGCAACTTAAGTTGTAAAAGGTCAATGTGTTTAGTAGGGATCAGGTGTCTTTATAAAAAATGAAGATAAACAGTGAAATTATGTTAAAAAAAATCTTTGTATTTTTATGGAACCTTATTTATAATGGCAGAATTGGAAGCAACTTAAATGTTTGAGATCAAGAGTAGTTAAATGTGTGCTACATCCCTAAGGTAACATCTGCAGGTCACTAAAAATTGCATTTCTGACTAGAAAAATGCTCACAACATAACAGAATTATGTGAAGTATGATTGCAACTAAAGTTCAACATAGATTTACAGAAAAAAATTTACAGAAAAAAAAATACAGGAAACACATCATGGTGTTAATAGGGACAATTTCTAGGTGATGGAGTTATTATTATTTGTTTTTAATATGTATTCATTTTGTCACAGTTTTCTCTTAAAGCATTATTACCTCTATAAACTGGGGAAAAGTTATTAAAGTACTTCATTGGGAGTCGATGGGGATGAAGTGGTTTGTCTTTGTTCCTGAATATTTGAATATTAATAATTTGTAAAGGATTATAGCATTTTTGTAATTTTTTTCTTTTAAATGCTTACATTTTGCTAACTCAAACAGATTTACTCGGAACCAACAAAGGATTTTGGAGCAAAACAGGAACCAGAGGGAAGATGCCAATGTAAGTGAACAGAAATGTAATAAAATAAGCAATTGAACATTTTATAAATTGTATAGTAGGGAGCAAGGCTTACCTAAGAAAAGTCTTAAAACGGAGGAGACATTAGCAATTTGGAGTGATTTTGGTGGTATAGAGTATTTTCTGTGACAACTTGATGTTACTAAGAGGTCATAAGGTTGTCTAAGCAGCAACCATGTACATGGTGAGATGTGATTAGTAGGAGTGTTGCCTGTTGAATAGAGAATTCTCCTTGAGTTGCATCTAAATAGGATTTTCCTTTCCCCCCAAAAAACAAAAAAAGTCTCCGGGGAGAAAGCCATGATAAATTACCTGACAAATTTTTTTCTGAATTTTGTTTTTGGTTGCTTTGTTTTCAGACTACCAGTGAACCTTCTGCCCCATCCTGTGATCTCTTGTACCCAAGGCTCAGCCCTCCAATGCCGAGGGCCACTCTGGGAGAACTCAACACCGTGAATGCTCAGCTTTCAGACTTAAGTAAATAAGCACATAGGCCTTTTCAGCAGAAGAGCTTGATGTGAAACTGTGCTCCTTGGTTTCTTGATTAAATGCAACCTGAGAAAGACTGAAGTCAATTTGAATGTCAGAGAACTATATCAGGAGATGCAATTATTTATTGACATATGGTTGGGTCAAATCCAGTACAGCCATGGGATGTATCTGGGGGAGTAGGTCCCTGAAACTCATCCCCCTGGTGTAGAATCTCATCCAATTCACCTGCCTGCTTTTATAGAGGTAGTTCAACTCCATGGCCAAACTTAAAACTACTCTGAACCACATACTATATTACCTTGAGTTTCTCTGCTATGTCACAGCATTAGGTAAGGGAATATTTGATGCAGATAGAGAAAGTCAGGAATTAAGTTGACTGATCTACATGCCGGTGAAATGGAGAGGGGAAAACATGGGCTTTTGCAGTAGAAGTCCAAGTTGAAATCTCTGTGGTCTGCCACCTTTTAGCTACCCAGCCTTGGAGACTTTCCTACCTTAGGGTGTCTTACTTAGGATTATAGGAAGTTAAGAGCTTGGGGGAGGAGAGGGTAGAGTTCCATATATGCCCTAGCTTCTTACTTTTGTGTTTGATGGAGTAAGACACACAAAATCTCTTCCATTCTAGATCAGTTTGGGATTTTAGAAAACCCAATATATTAACATTTGTTACCTTTACAATATCCTTTTTTTGTGTGTGTGGTGGAATTTCTTTCCAGTTACCATTAATAATGTTCTTTAGTTTCTGTTTGAGGAAATCATATGATTTTACGGTGGCAGAAATATCTGAGTCTCTCTTTTTGCTTTTAATTTTATTGTGGAAAATCCAACAGAACAACTGAATGACAAAATCTTTTAAAGCCAAGTCCATTTTATATTCTAGATTTCAGGTCTCCGAGTCCTGTTGTAACGAACAACTTGACACCCAGTCTTCATCCACAGGTGGATTTGCTAGCCTGGGAAGATACAGAAACACCCCTGTAAGTATGTCAGTAAGAATCTGGAGCTAATACCAACTCATTCTAATTCCTTATATTCAAGAAAGCATAAGAGAAAAAGTAGAGACTTAGGAATTGGACAGTCCTGAGTTAGAATCTCAGCTCTGCTTTCTACCAGCTTGGTGACCTTTAATGAGAAACTTCACCAGCGTGAGCCTTCCTTTTTCTTCTGAGAGTACTTTCTAGGATTCTTACAAAGATTGTGTAAGATGCTATAGTACCTCCTAATTAAGCAGTCGATACATAAAACCTTCCATAAATTGTTATTTTTCAGTGGTAACAGGGAAGTTGAATGACAAGAGAGTAAAATCAAACAATGGCCACACAAGTTACAGAGCACTTGCCACTTGCTGGGCACTTTGCTAAACTGTGTTTGTTTATTCATTTAATCTTTGCAAAAATTTTTGGAGCTGTGCTGTTACCATTATGCACATTTTACAAGAGAAAAGGCTGAGACTTAAGGAATATAAACTGCCCAAGTTCATATAGCTATGCAGTAGCAGGTCTGATGAACTGATAGTTCACTAAAAAGATATACAAATGGCTCATAAACATAGGCAGTGATGCCCAACCTTATGTACAGTTACAGAAATATAAATTAAACTACAATGGCTTTTTTCAAACCTCTCAGATGGCTAAAAGTCTAAATGTTTGTTAACCTGCTTTATTGGCTATAGAAAGACAGATTCTATCACAAAATTAATGCAGTTCTTATGAGGGAAAGTGGCAGTATCTATTAAAATTATCAGTACATTCACGTTTGAACCCACCATATCTCATTTCTAGGAATTCATACTCGCTTATGCAAAATCAGTTGTTTACAAAATTACTCCTTACAACATTTGGGCACAGCTAATAATTGGAAACAACTCAAGTATGCATCATTGTGGCCTAGTTAAATATCTAAATATTGTATTACCAGGCAGCTGAAGGACAAAAGTAGGCTGTCTGTAGGGGGACAATCACCAGTGTATTATAAAGTGAAAAACTGCAAAGTAATGTGTGTACTATCTTGCATTTGTGTAAGAAAGTAAGAAATAATGTAAACATTTGCCTCTTTGCATAAAGAAATACAAGAAGGATTCAGAAGAAACTAAAAAAGGCAAGTTTCCCTTAAGGTTAAGAAGAGGCAAGATAGAGTAGATACAGCAAAAAATAAATAGAAGTTAGATTTTCTTTACATCAGAAGCTGTTGTTTTTTCCTTTTAAATGTATATATTTTAGGTAATAGGCGATGCATTTCCATGGTTCAGGTATCAAAGTGATACCTGAAAAAGTGATATGAAAAGATATACAAGGACGTTACTTGATCTCACCCCACCTCCATCCTTTCTGTCCCCCTTCTCCTTATGTCACATTCTGCTGCTACCCTATAGCCACTTTATTTGTCCTTCCAAAGTGACTTTAGGTAAATAATGAATATGATTTTTTTTCTTTTATTAAATGCAGCACACTGTACAAACTCTGCTGAACCTTGCTTGATATCTTGACATATCTTGATAAAAGTACATATGTTTTTATATCAGTGGATTTAGATATATTTTTAGAGTTGCCTAGTGTTTTTATCCAGTGTGACCAATCACTGCATTACTTTTATATATTGAAAAAGGAGTGGGGGGCAGGGGGCTGGAGGGAGAGGAATGAGAAAGGAGAATCAAACTGAGAAGAAAGAGGAAAAAAAAGGAGGGGGGGTAGTTGGAGAGGGAAGAAGAGGACCAAGGAAAGCTTCCTGAGTTGGGAAATGATAGTGCCAGTGGCTATGTCATGAGCCATTAGTTGGGTCAGTACCTCTGGTCTTGATTAAGTGTGATGCAAATAATGTTTCAATGCTGTAGGCAGATTTCCAGGAAGTTGCTTAGTAAATAATGTGATCTAAAGTAACTGATTCTGTTTTCCTTTATCCTGCAAATCATGTTGAGTAATGAGAAGGAGTGAAATATAGATGAAATCCTATTACACAAATATCTGTATAAAGCTTATAAAAAGATAAAATACTAGCTAATAGCTGCTTATTTTATTTTATTTTATTTATTTTTTGAGACAGAGAACATGAATAGGGGAGGGGCAGAGAGAGAGGGAGAGGGAGAGAGAGAGGGAGAGAGAGAGAGAGAGAGAGAGAGAGAGAGAGAGAGAGAGAGAGAGAGAATCCCAAGCAGGCTTCACACCCAGCACAGTGCCCAATGCAGGGCTTCATCCCATGACTGTGAGATCATGACCTGAGCTGAAATCAAGAGTCAGACACTCAACTGACTGAGCCACCCAGGTGCCCCATAGCTGCTTATTTTATTTTATTTTTTATGTTTGTTTATTTTTAAGAGAGCACACACGAGCAGGGGAGGGGCAGAGAGAGAAATACAGAATCCAAAGCAGGTTCCAGGCTATGAGCTGTTAACACAGCACAACATGGGGCTCAAACTCACAAACCACAAGATTATGACCTGAGCTGAAGTCGGACGCTTAACCAACTGAGCCTCTCAGGTGCCCCATAGCTGCTTATTTTAATCTGTAATATCATGGATCTCATGCTGTAGTGTGCATAAAAATCACTTGGGGGATTATTAAAATAAAATTGCTGGTCCCCAGAAATTCTAACTCAGTAGAAAGACTCTTTAGTTTTAAAAAGCATCCCAGCTGGGGCGCCTGTGTGGCTCAGTTGAGCATCTGACTATGGCTCAGGTCATGATTTCATGGTTCATGAGTTCAAGCCTTGTGTCAGACTCACTGGTCTCAGCACAGAGCCTGCTTTGGATCCTCAGTCCCCCTCTCTCTGCCCTTTCCCTCACCCCCTGCTCTCAGAAGTAAATATTAAAAAAAAGCATCCTAGGAGAATCATAAAGCAGCACTTTGCTGATTATACATTAGAAACCCTATAACAGTTGTCCACCCGGTATCCAGATACCAAAATAATTGTAGTTCTGGGAATTCACTGGAGTAAAAGATAATGTGTAATATCAGTATTTGGTTTTCTATACAAAGACTTTTGTATCTGTTTTCTGATTTTTAAAAGAGCTTATACATGAGTGAAACTATAATTAGACCAGGTTTTTAACAGTGTCAGGAATTGAAGCACTAAAGTTACCTAAAGCATATGTCTAGGTTAAAGCCTATTCTAGATCACATATGAAAGGCAAAACCAGCCATCAAAAATGTCTTAGGGTCTTAAGAATTTTCCACCCCTCTGTGTTTATTCACTATCACAGAACAAATGAGTAATGGAATTATTCATGACAGAAAGGAATCTGGAGAAACAGTGATTATGGGATAAAGTAATAGGTCATATTCATAGTCCACTTACTATCAGGGAACACGCTAACAAGAATAAGAAATGTTTACTAATTACTTACTAGTGCTGGAAGGTGGGCACTCCATCATTCTCATTTCTTCAAAAGTGAAGGCTAAGGAAGATTAACCTGCCCAAAAGCATTGCCCAACTAGTGCAGAAACAGGATTCAAATTCAAGTGGATCTGATTTCAGTGCTTGCTTTCTTTTTTTCTTTCTGTGCTTTAATTAATTTTTTAAAATTTCCATAAGGTAAAGTTGACCTCTTTGTTTTTCTTTTGTGTGCAGTTCTATGAATGTTAACATATGTACGGATTCACGTAATCACCATCACAGGGTACAGAATAGTTCCATCACCCCCGAAACTCCCTTGGGGTATTTATTTATAATGCTTCCCTCCCACACTCACCCCCCAGCAACCACCAATCTGTTCTCCATCACTATAGTTTGCCTTTTCAAGAATGATGTCTAAACAGAATCATACAGTATATAATATTTCTAGAAAAAGTTCTGTAAAATTGGTGTTTGCTTCATGTATTCTGAACCTTGGTTATTAAGTGCATGTATATTCAGGATTGTTGTGTCATTTTGGTGAATTGACCCTTAAAGAATTATGCACAGTTCCTTTTTGTCCCTTGTGAGTTTCCTTGTCCTGATGTCTACTTTGGTACTAATACAGCCACATTAGCTTTCTTTTGATTAGTGTTGGCATGGTATATTCTTTTCCATCTTTTCACTTTTAAGTATATCAAAATATTTGACGTGAGTTTCTTATAGATAGCATATAGTTGGGTCATGCATTTTTATGTATTCTCATAATTTCTGTCTTTAATTGGTATGTGTAGACTACTTATATTTAATGTAATTATGTTTGGGTTTAGGTATAGCATTATATTATTTCTTTTCTGTTTTTCCCCCTTTGTTGCTGTTTGTTTTTTTTTTTTTCTGTTTTTCTTTCACCTTTTGGATTATTTGACTGTTTTCAGTATTCCATCTTACCTACTGTGAGTTTGACTGTAACTTTGTGTAGTTTATTTTAGGGAGGGGACTGGTTGTTCTAGGGACTGCAATGTACATAATATTTTAGTCTGCTTAGAACCAGTATTTTACCACTTGAAGTGAAACGTAGAAAATTTAGAGAACCTTCCTTTATATTATAGTTATTGTATATATTCTACATTGAAAAAATACCAACAAGCAGTTATAATTTTTGTGTACAACTCTCAAATATATTTTAAGGAATTCGAGAAGAATAGTTTTTTTGTTTTTACCCAATATTTGCCATTTATGTTGATCTTTTATTTTCTTATATAATTTCCCTTCTCTCTGAAAAGCTTTCTTTAGTGATTCTTTTAGGGCAGGTCTATGGGCAGTGAAAATCTCGTCTTACTTCATGTGAGAATGTCTTTATTTCATCTTTGTTCTGAGGGATGTTTCAATGGATGTAGAAATCTGAGTTGATGGTTTTTTCTTTCAGTTTTTAAACATTACTCCCACCACCTCTTCTGGCCTAAAATGGTTTCTAATGAGAAGTCTGTATCCATTCACATCATTGTTCTCCTATAGGTAATGTGTTGTTATCTCTATGCTATGCTTTCAATAATTTTTTTCCCCTGATTTTGAACAGTTTGATTATGCTATGTCTGGGCATGGATTTCTTTTGGTTTATTCTGTTTGGGATTTGCTGAGAATATTAGTTATTGTGGCTGCCATCAAAAAAAATCACAAACTGGGTGGTTTAAAACCATAGGAATTTATTTTCTCCTAGTTCTGGAGGCTAGAAATCTGAAATTCATCAGGGCCACACTCCCTGCAGGGCTCTAATGGGAGAAGCAATTCTTTGCCTCTTCCAGATTCTGATGATTGTCGGCCTTTTTTTCTGATTCCTTGGCTTGGCTCACATCACTCCACTTTCTGCTTCCACCTTCATGTTGCCTTCCCTGTGTATTTCAACTATGCCTCTGCTTTTCTCTTTAAGGTCACTTGTCTTTGAATTTAAGGTACATTCGAGTAATATAAGGTATCACCATCTCAAGATCCTTAACTTAATTACATCTGAAAAGACCTTTTTATTCGGGCTACCTGCATGGCTCATTCCATTAAGCATCCAACTCTTTTTTTTTTTTTTTTTAATTTTTTTTTAATCTTTATTTTTGAGAGAGAGATAGACAGTGTGAGTGGGGGAGGGGCTCAGAGAGAGAGAGACACAGAATCCAAAGTAGGCTCCAGGCTCTGAGCTGTCAGCACAGAGCCCGACATGGGGCTGGAACTCACCAGCCCTGAGATCATGACCTGAGCTGAAGTCAGATGCCCAACTGATTGTGCCACCCAGGCACCCCAAGCATCCAACTCTTGGTTTCGGCTCAGGTCATGATCTCACAGTTCATGGGTTTGAGCCCCACATCAAGCTCCGTGCTGAAAGTGCAGAGCCTACTTGGGATTCTCTCTCCCTCTCTGCCCCTCCACAACTCACTCACTCTCTCTCTCTCTCTCTCTCTCTCTCTCAAAAATAAATAAAAACTTAAAGAATTTTTTAAAAAGACCCTTTTTTCCAAGTAAAGTAACATTGACAGGTTCCAGGAATTAGGACAAGGACATACCTTTTGAGGGTGGAGGGCACCATTCAGTCCACTACACTGCATTTCTTGAATCTGTGGGTTTCTGTCTTTCACCAAATTTGTGAAGCTTTCAGCCTTACAGTTCTTCAAATATTTCAACAGTACACTTTCTATTGTCCTTCTGGGACTTTTGATGACACAAATGTTAGATCTGATATTGTCTTGTAAATCTCCAGAGTTCTGTTCATTAGTTTTTTCACTTTTTTTCTCTGTTTTGTTGTTGTTGCTTTTTGTTTGTATTTTTAAGATGGGATCATTTCTATTGATTTATGTTCAAGTTTGCTACTTATTTCCTCTCTCATCCCCATTTTGCTATGGAGGTCATTCTGTAAATTTTTTTAAAATTTCAGTTACTGTATTTTCCGATTCTAAAATTACTATTTGACTCTTCTTTAGGTCTTATTTTTCTTTGAAATGACTTTCTATTTTTCCAGTTTTTTTCATGAGTGTTCACAGTTGCTTATTGAAGCATTTGTATAATGGCTGCTTTAAAATCTGAGGTAGTTTTAACGTCTCTATCCTCTTGATATTAGCGTTTGTCGATGGCCTTTTTTTTTTTTGCCTGTTGAAATTTTCCCAGTTCTTCACATGCCTGGTAATTTTGGATTGTATCTTGGGCGTTTTTAATGTTATGAGACACTTGCTATTTATTTATTTATTTATTTATTTATTTATTTATTTAAAATCATAGGATTTTAGTGTTTATTTTTGAGACAGAGAGACAGAGAGGCAGAGCATGAGTATGGGAGGGGCAGAGAGAGGGAGACACAGAATCTGAAGCAGGCTCCAGGCTCTGAGCTGTCAGTACAGAGTCCGACGTGGGGCTTGAACTGACAAACTGTGAGATCATGACCTGAGTTGAAGTTGGATGCTCAACTGAATGAGCCACCCAGGCGCCCCAAGACACTTGCTCTTATTTGAATCCTGTTGAAGATGGTGCTATTTTGATTTTAGAAGGCAAACCTCACTAGATGCATGCCGCAGTTTCAACCTGCCTTTTTTTGTGCTATTGTTCTAACATAGTTATGTTTTCAAAGACTTTGCAGTGCTTTTCAGATCTGCTTCCTGTGGGCCACCCTGAGGCCTGGATGGGTGTATATTCATTTCTCAACATCTTTTGCATCCTGACTGGGATCAGATCCACAGAGACATAGATCAGGAAGTGAGCCCAGGATTTCATAAACAACTTGAAGGTTGATTTTCCACATTCCTTCCTCTTTGTGATTTTTCTAGTGCTCTGCTTTTCTAGGATTTGCCCTTTTGGTTCTCCAGTCAGAAAGCTTCAGTTACCCTACTATATGTCGTTTATTTCCTTGATTATGCTTGTGTCTAAAACCAAATGGTGGGACAGAAAGAATGAAAACAACAAAACAGAGTTTGCCCTGCCCTCTGGGATCACAGTTACACCTGTTGGAAGGAAGGGTCCTCTCAAATTTTTAAGCCTCTACAGGTCCCTGTTGGCTTCTGTCACTCCAGCCATTTTGGGATTGCCTCAGCTTTAGAGAGGGAGAGAACAGAAAGGAAAGGAAAAAAGAGAGTAAGGAATTTCCACACTACCTCTGAGCATTAGGACTTCTCTTTTCTGCTCCTTGAGTGAAAACAGAAGGGCTTCTCCTAGAGCTGTCTGTCCTTACTGCCCACTCTGGGGTTTTAGGCTTCATTGTGTTCAGGTTCTGGAACACCAGAGGTGGGGGAAGAAAGGTACTAATGATCTGTGGATACTCAAATTCCAGTCCTTCCCAGTCATCCTGTAACTATTGACTTTTCAGTCCTCAAATATTTGCCCCATGTATTCTGTTCTGGTTTTAGAGTTGCCTTTGGTAGGAGAGATAGGGCAAAGTGTATTTGGTATAGATGTAGAACCAGGACCCTCCCCACCTTCCTTCCTAACCTCTACTCTGTATTGCGTCTCATCCTTCAGGAAATGATGGATGGTAGCTACTCTGATGGAAAGGTTAAAGGCTTGTTCTCACTAGTATACCATGTATACTTCAGGGTCTCAGGACTGCCACTGCCCAGGGACACCTTCTTTGTCTTTACTCCTTGGTATTTGGACATCAAAAGCTGGTGAGCATGAAAACCAGATGGCAATTGTTACATAAGATTAATATTCCATTGCAGTCCGAAAGTACATTTTAGGTTTTGTTTGTAGGAAGTCATCTTACTTTTTGCATTTGTGTTCTCGCTGTAGGGTAATCATACTGTCTTATCATACTCTCCTAGGTTTACCCAAAGGACCGGCCAAAACATCACCGCAAACCATACATATGAGAGCGTAAGTAATGAAACTTCCCGGGCAGCGCACCTAGTCAGCAGGTTGTCATGGCTAAGAAGGAATTCCTGGTCATTAAATCTCATGTTCTGTTCAGTGTTTTGTTAGGACTTCAGCCCTTTTGTTCAGCCCTTGTTAGGACTTCTCTTTGTCTTCTTTTTAATCTTTCAAGATGGACAAGTTGAGTCTTACTTCTGTTAGAAAAATGGTTAAGGATCAAAATTCCTTTAGTGTTTGTTTATATTAGCTGTCTCCTCCTTTCCTTCCATCCTCTTTGATAGACTTCAGACAGGCTGTCTCATTCCTACCACTCTGCTGGCACACCTCTTGTCAAGGTCTCCCGTGATCTCTACATTACCAAATCAAGTACTGCAATTTTCAGTCCTCGTCTTACCTGCTTTATCAGCAGCAGGTGACAGTCAGTCACTTCCTCCTGTTTTGCACATGTGGCTTTCAGACACCACTCATTTTTTTCTTCTCTTGCCTCCTTTCCACTATGTCTCCTTTACTGGTCCCCGCTCTTCTACTGGCCTTTGAGTCTTGGAGATCCCAGGGCTTAAGTTTCAGACTTCTGCTTTCATTCTTCCATGGTCTTCTGGTCTCTTATCTTAAAATACCATTCAGATTCTGACAACTTGTAATTGGTATCTGCAGCCCACGATCTCCCTTAAACTCAGAACTCAACTTTCCGAGGAAACTCTTCTTGCTTTCTTCCTAGTCCTGGCTCTCCACCTGCACCTCCTGTACTCTTCCCCACCTCAGTAAAGGAACCCTCCACTATTGCAGTTGCTCAAGTCAAAACCTTGGAGACCAGTGCTTGCTGTCTGCCTTTTTACCGTTTCTCTTCGAACAGTGTATCCATTATCTAGCTGCTTCTCATGGCCTCCACTTCTGCATTGCAGTCCAAGCCATCAGAGGGATATTGCAGTGGCCTCCTAAGGTTACCTTGCTTTAGCCTTCACCTCCCTCTCCACCCTCACCCCCACTGTGCAATCTCTTTTCAAAACAAACCAGAACTATCCTTAAAAAAAAAAAAAAAGTAGTCATATTAACTGCTCTAAACCCACCTAGGATTTCCTTCCTCCATTTCGCTCTGTAAAAACCTGAAATGCTGATCTCACACCTTCCATTACCTCTTCAACTTCACCTCTCTTCCTTGGCTCACTCTGCTCCAATGACACTGGCCTTCTCTGCTTCAGAGGATGTGACCTTGGGCCCCCTCAGATAATCAATCACAGCACCCACATCAGTCAGGACTCTGCTTAAAATGTTCCCAATGGTGAGGCATTCCTTGACCGTTACTGTCAGAGCAATAGCCTACCCCATCTACCTGAGCCGTGTTTTTTTGTTTTTTGTTTTTTTAAGAGCACTTGCTATCTAACATCTCTTTACATTTGTTTGCTTCAAGGGGGCAGGGATTTGGCCTGTTTTATTTATAGCACCTAGTAGGTGCCCAAGATTTATTCATGAAATGAATGAGGAAGATTATGAGATTAATCTTTATCAGTACTGATTTGGTGCTGTTATCTTATGCCTTTCTGTAGGGTAAAGATTTAGTTTCCTGTTTGAGGCTGAGATTTTTTAGTGTGAAACAACAGACCCTAGACTGAGCCATACAATTCTTTTTTTTTTTTTAAAGCAAAATGTTAATTTTACATTTTATATGGGAAATGAGGTGCAGTGGGCATGAAACCAGAGAGAAAAGTAATAAGTGTTATAAATGGTTATTAACCTAAAAAAGTAATAGTTCATAATTTCTAATTCTTGTCCAGTTGGGAGGATATGGTAGTTGGAATAGTGCCACTTAGAAGCCTGGTAATCTAAATAATAAAAGAAAAACTTAATGTAGAATGTTTATTTGAACATGTACTGTGTTTTCTTCAGTTTCCAGAATATTCAAATTCAGTACTACTACAGCCAGTTAATGTGCAGAACGTTCCAGCAACACCATCAAGCCAGAGACTGCCATCCTTGCCTGTCAGTCATCCAGGTACTTGAGACCTGTTATTTGCATTGAATAAGGGATCTTGTAAGAGTATAGGAGTCTGCCGGAGATTTATTGCTGATTGAAAATAGAAAGAGAGGAAACACTAGGACTTCAATGTGCTTCTTTAAGTAAATGAAGTAAATTCATGGCTCATATCATTATGACCGACATTCGATTATAAAAAATGCTTCTGTGGTGCTGAATGTTGTATTTGAAATGCTGAGGGAAATGAGTCTTTAGTGGAAGTTTGAAAATCCTTTTGTTCTCTATAGATTTGTTGTACTGGGGAGTAGCATCAGAACACCAGTTGTATTTGTTTCTGGCTGTCAGTGTTTCGTTGGGTCTCATGTTTGAAGTCGCAATCATAAAGAGATTATTAATTGTGTATGTGTTCTTGAAAAGCACAATGTGTGTTTACTGGTGGGCTTTTTTTGTTTTGTTTTGTTTTGCCTGAAGCAATGGCAGAGAATGATCTCCAGCCACCCAATTACTACGAGGTAATGGAATTTGATCCCTTGGCTCCTGTTGTCACTACAGAGTAAGTCATTTACAAAATGATTAATTTATTTTTTGTCTTGGTTCCCTTCAGTAACAGAGCTAAACGGGGCTTGGTTATATATTTAACTTTGTTTAGGTCTTGGCAGAAAATAATGATCTTATTAAAAATGACTTATGAGATTTTATGGGGACTGTTGCTCTTTTTTTTTTTTTAATTAATTAATTTATTTTGAGAGAGAGAAGGAGTGTGAGCAGGGGAGGGCAGAGAGAGAAGGAGACACAGAATCCGAAGCAGGCTCCAGGCTCCGAGCTGTCAGCACAGAGCCCAATGCAGGGCCCGAACTCATGAGTCATGAGATCAAGACCTGAGCCGAAGTCAGACGCTTGACTGACTGAGCCCCTCAGGTGCCCTTGGAGACTGTTGCTCTTAATGGTCTTACTGTGCTCAGCCTTGTGACTAAAAAATAAAAATGCTGGGGCTGCACATTAAGAAATAACTGGAACCATCAAGTACATTAGTGGATTCCTTGTAGATGCCTTGGGAGAAAGGTTCTCTCTAGTTTGAAAAGGACACTATATTCACTGATTGGTGACATAAGTAACACCTCATTGATGGATTATTTGAACTGTTCTTTGACTAATCACAAATAAGAACTTGTTTTTAGTCTTCACTATATGTCAACAATGTGCTTAAAATGGATTAGTGTAGTCTTTTTAAGTTGAAATCCTTGGAGTACCATTATTTCATGATTTCATATTGGTGGAGTATATATAAATATTTATGTGATGGTAGGCTCGTTAGAGCTTTAATATGGTTTGACTGACAGTTTACCCCCAAAATTATTAAAGCAAGTTTATGGAAACCGTTGTTCAGAAACAGGCAGCCTTTAGGCAATATCTTGTTTACAGCTGTGTTTTGTTTGACCCATGTGAAATTAAAAGCATGCATTTAAAAATTAATTGCCAAAAGTTAAAAACTGGGATATTGTTAAAAAGAAAAAAAACAAAAAACACAATTCTGGACTTTGGATTCTTTTGATGCTATGGCAACGCCAGTATTTTTTAAATGCTAGCAATAGGTTGGGGCTGAATAGTAGCTGCCTCCTCAAGACAAGGTATGCTGTGTAGTTCACCAGGCCCCAAATGGCCCTCTATGCCCATTTATTTGATCTGTCTGGCATGTGTAAACATTTGAGGTTTTGACCCCTGGCTTTATTTTTAAAAATTTTTGTTTTTAGTTTTGAGAGAGAGCAGTAGCAGTGGAGGGGCACGCACACACACACACACAGAATCTGAAGCAGGCTCCAGGCTCTGAGCTTGTCTGCACAGAACCTGACCCCTGGTTTTAAACCACAAATGTAGTGATCCATTTGAGTATAATTTATGAATTTTAACAGACTTAGGAGTTCATTAAGAATTTTTTTCCTAATGTAGGGTTGCAAAATTTCCCTAGGTCATTCTGCTTGATAAAGTATCACTGAATGTATTAGTAGCTTAAAGAAATAGAAATTGTATCCAAACAGGAAGTTAAGTTTAATATATTCTAGTTAATTAGGAAATTGTTGTCAGTAGATATGACAGTGCAACAGATATTAAATGTGAGATTGGGTGGCTCAGTCGGTTAAGCGTTTGACTTCGGGCTCAGGTCATGATCCTGTGGTTTGCAGGTTCAAGCCCTGTGTGTCAGGCTCTGTGCTGACAGCTCAGAGCCTGAAGCCTGCTTTGGATTCCGTCTCCCTCTCTCTCTGCCCCTTCCCCAGTCATGACGCTCTGTCTCTCTCATTCTCTCAAAAATAAATAAACATTAAAAAAGTGGCCCAGGTGTTTGGACTATAATAACATAGGTGGAAATACTAATATTTTTAAATGTTTTAAAACCTGGAAAAACTATACAATTTTTTTTTATAGGCAGAAAGGAAACTGTTCAAGTTTGAGCCACATTTTTCATTAAGTCACAAGTAAAATGAACTGGTTATATGAAATACATATTTATAAGATGCAAGGGAATTACAGCATTAGGCTCTAAGAAAGCTACTATGTAAGCTTCAGGGCAGAGATCTGTTTTTATTCACTGATACACACTGAGTACCTAAAACAGCACCAGATTTTTAGTTAAGGTGTTGGCAGTTAAAGCCAAAGTAGTACTTTGAAACTGATATATAACCTTTTTGCCATGATGGCTTATTTGTTTCAGGGCTGTTTATGAAGAAATTGATGTTCATCACCAGAAAGGAGCCCAAAGTCACAGTGACTGTTGAGGTAGACTTCAATGACACAACTTCTGTTGCCCACTCTACAGAATTCCTGTGTAACTGCCACTTTGTGTGTTTAGTATTCACATTTTGTGAAGGCCATCTGAGTCTGACACTTTGAGTGTAAATCTTAGTACAAAAGCTCATCTCAGTCACTCAAATTGGAATGAAATATCTTTGTAATCTTATTAGCTAAAAATAATCTTTAGAATGTAGAAGTTGGTTTATGGTATAGAAATATTAATGCTAACAAAAATAATGATCAACAGAAACTTCTTAGCACTGAAATAGACATGTATCTTTTATGTACAGTTAATGAGTGGTAGAACCCACTCATTGCTCATCCAGGGAGGCCTGGATTCCTCCTATATGCTGTATTAATCATACCATTTTATTTACTAATGAATGCGTGGCCACCAGTAGCCCATTAACCTTGTTTATTCCCCTCACACCCTCCTCCATGGAAGTAATACATTCCCATGTTTCTGCATTAGGTTGTGAGTCTCTCGTTATCCAGGAATGGAGAAAGAGAAGGAAAGGCTGAAGGCCGGCTGTCTTCTTCTTACACTAGGTGGAAGTGGGTGACCAGCTCACTAACTGCATTTAGAGGTGTCCCCTCTCCTGTGCAGCTTGGAGGCCCAGAAGACCAGACCTACCAGCACATCAGAACCATGGTGGAACAGTTCTCCTCTGCAGTAACAGAAGAGTAACAGTTCCAGAGTAACACTTATATTTCCTGACCACAGCTTAAGCTTTATTTTGAAACAACTTGGTTATAACGTATATTCACTTGAAACTTCAGAAGAAAAATTCATTGTACCTCGGCCAGCGGGTTTAATTATAACATCTTAGGCTTCACAGGCCTTCCTACATTTAGAAAAGAAATCCTCACACTGCTGTGTAAGAGTAGATGAAGATTATTTTATTACAAAATAATTATGTAAACTATTGAGTGCCTTCATTTAAAGTTGAATTAAAAGTCAATTTTTACTTTTTTTTTTTTTTTTTTTAAATAAAGAATACTTGTTTAGAATTAGGACTTGTAAAAGCCTTGATGATTATAGTTTATATTTCAGGTACCGTGAAGAGGTCACTGGACTCTGTATCAAGTTGCCTTTAAATATGGTTCTTTATAATACTAAATGATCTTTTTCTCCCCTTTTTACTGCAATTAATATTTCTATTTGAAACAAACGCTACTGAAAACATTCAGAATATATTGTACGTTTATGTCATAAATTACAATGATAAAAAAATTACCATTAAAACAATTTAATACATCTTTTTTACACGTCTGTTCGTAGAACTTCTGATGTCAGTAAGTTCACGCTTATTCACAACCCCACACTTACATTTTAACATTCAGGGACTGGAACTATCACAGGAAATACTAGAATCCTAGTAAACGTATTTATGCATTTTCTTTCATTTTCATGATGCTGAAATTTCAAAATAATTAGTACTCAGAATATAAAATAGGCCTAGATCCTAAAGGAAAAAGAGAGTCAAATCTGAAATCAGAATGTAATCTCTGGGCAGGCTGTTAGGACTCAGTGATTCCTCTTCCATTGTGAGCTTTTAAAATAGGATGGTTCACAATAAAAGAAAGTAGTAACCAACTATTTTAGAAATAACAAAAATAGGCAGAAGTTATGGCCTGGAGCCTAAAACAACTGTGGGAATAATAAAAGGACTCAGTGCTACAAGTATGAAGGGCTAATAAACTGAACCATGAAGTCCGTGCCTACTTATTTAAGAAACAAAGCGTTTCTTGTAATATTACCTATCAAACTCTCTGGTTTTGAATAGTCCTACATTCTAAATGGGCCTGTGGATTCCTTATGACTGACAGCTGAAACTGTTCATTCAATTTTAAGCAGGGTAAATTAGTTGAAAAATAAACACAGCATTATATAATATTTAAAATAGCTTTACATTACTGTAAAGTATTTCTCCCCTGAGAAGACTAAATACATGATTTTTCAAAAATCACAAATCTGAAGCAGGACTTAGATGCTGACTTCAGTTATAGCCTGGAAGCGGCAACTTCTGTCCCTCCTTTGCTTCAAAAAAAGTATAAGAAAGAGTGATGAGATCAACATTCACCATTCTTGGATCTTCAGCAAATTCAGGATCGATGTAGAAAAACACTGGCATATCTACTTCCTCTTGTGGATTAAGCCTTTGTTCTTCAAAACAGAAGCACTAGAAGTTATAAAGGGTATTTGTTTAGTTTCTGTTAGAATGCAAATAATAATGGTTCATTTCTTGGCTGTAGTGAGTATAGTGTAATTAATATTATAATAAAAAATACAATTAAATATAAACTAAGTTCTGTGACAGAATGACATTATCTTTTCATCTCATTGACTTTTGCTTTAAAATTAAGACCAAAAATTGTTTTACAGTTAAAAGCAGATTCCCATTTGGTTCATCGTCTCAACAACGAACCATAGTTATTATAAGCAATGGGAAAAAAGTTCAATGTTTAGAAGAAATGATTAGTTTCTACAAAACACTGCAGTAAGTTTAGTACTAACCAGTTTATGGAATATGATGAAAATACATAAAAGTTTGCATATAGCTATACCTGTATTTTATTGAAATACTGTCCAGCTTCAAATGGTACAACATTGTACGTAGAAATTCCAATTACTGGTTTGTCTGTAGGATTCTTAGCTTTATAAAACGCCAGTGCAGTCTCTCCTGGCACTACCTGTTTTAAGAAAAATATACATTATCAATACTTTAAATCTCACAGCTCCTCCTTTCCCTATTAGTCATTATTTTTCCTATTCGTCAGACCACAATATTTTATCTAATAAACTAATGTCGAAGGTCAGCAAAATAAATTGTGGATACTACCCATGAACATGGGGTTTTTTTAATTTTTTTTTTTTTTTTTTTTTTTACATTTTACTTATTTTTGAGAGAGAGCACAAGTGGGGGAGGGACAGAGAGAGAGGGAGACACAGAATCCGAAGGAGGCTCCAGGCTCTGATCTGTCAGCACGGAGCCTGACATGGGGCTGGAATTCACAACCTGTGAGATCATGACCTGAGCCGAAGTCAGATGCTCAACTGACTGAGCCACCCAGGCGCCCCAACATCTGGTTTTTAAATTTTATTTGCCTATGTCCATGAAGAACCAGTACTCTATTAATCATTAATTGTGTACCGTCCTCTTATATATCTGAAGTCTTCAAGCAATGATCTGCAAATTATTTAAAATGTCCGAGGGGCGCCTGGGTGGCTCAGTCGGTTAAGCGTCCGACTTCGGCTCAGGTCACGATCTCATGGTCCGTGAGTTTGAGCCCCACGCCGGGCTCTGGGCTGATGGCTCAGAGCCTGGAGCCTGTTTCCGATTCTGTGTCTCCCTCTCTCTAACCCTCCCCCACTCATGCTCTGTCTCTCTCTCTGTCTCAAAAATAAAATAAACATTAAAAAATAAATACAAAAAAAATAAAATGTCCAAGGAAAGCCAAGCCTATCATAGCCCAAGCCTGACTTAACACTTATACCTGAACATCATTATATGACCAATATAGATCCTTTTTAAGAGGTTAACATTAAACTCAGCTTACAGCCAGAGTAAATTGAACTTCTAACCAGAGTAAAACTGAATAGAACTTTCATTTAACCAAAAAGCACTAATACACTTTTTGAGAGAACAGATTTTTTTAAAATTGCAAGGCTGTAGGGGCCCTGGGTGGCTCAGTTGATTAAGCATCAGACTTCACCTCAGGTCATGATGTCGCGTTTCCTAAGTTTGAACCTTGCATTGGGCTCTCTGCTGTCAGCACAGAGCCCACTTCGGAAACTCTGGCCTTCTCCCTTTCTGCTCACATGCACTCCCCCTCTCTCAAAAATATTTGGGGGGTGCCTGGGTGGCTCAGTCGGTTAAGCGTCCGACTTTGGCTTAGGCCATGATCTCGCGGTTTGTGAGTTCGAGCCCCGAACTGGGCTCTGTAGATGCTGACAGCTTAGAGCCGGGAGCCTGCTTCGGATTCTGTGTCTCGGTCTGTCTCTGCCCCTCCCCCACTTGTACTATCAAAAATAAATAACATGTAAAAAAAAAAAAATTAAACATTTGGAAAAAATTGCAAGGCTTTAAAAAAATTAATTTCCAAAGGATTCTCTGTCCTTTGTACCATTTCAGACACTAATATCTTGTACACTAGTATATAATTAGAACATTCAAAATCATAACCTATGAAACCCTTAATCATTGAAGAATTCAGTCATGTTTACTAACATGTGGGAACACCAATATTTATAAGGGTTTCCCAATAAGGATCACAATTAAGCTTTTCTGGCTATTCCTCAGCTCATGAGATAATTTCAGTTAAATCCTCCAGGATTCCAGTTAGTCAAGATTTTAGGAAACTTTTAAAGTAGAGCTTTTCTGAAGTAGAACATGACTATTTATTATGGTTACTTCAAAGTTTCTCATTTTTTTTTAAGAAATAAGGATACACACAAACACACACACATTTTTTAAAATTTATTTTTAAGTAATCTCTACATCCAACATGGGGCTTGAACTCATAACCCCGAGATCAAGAGTCACATGTTCTTCCCACTGAGCCAGCCAAGAGCCCTGAGATGGGGATCCTTTTTTTTTTTTTTTTTTTTTTTTTTTTTGAGAGTCAGAATGCTTGTGAGGCAGGAAGAGGGGTAGGGAGAGGCTGAGAGAGGGAGGGGGGAGAGGGGGAGAAAATCTTAAGCAGGCTCCACACTCAGGACAGATTCTAAGGCAAGGCTTGATCCCATAAACCGTGGGGTGATGAGCTGAAATCAAGAGTCAGATACTTCACCAATTGAGCCACCCAGAGGCTGCAGTAGTTTACTAATTTATATCAAAAGTATCCCTTCTCGGCGCACCTGGGATCCGGCCCCACGAGGGCTCTGCACTATCAGCGCACAGCCTGCTTGGGATTCTCCCTCTCCATCCCTCTCTGCCCCTCTCCCGTGTGCACTCTCCTCACAATAAATAAATATTTTTTAAAAATCAGTGAACTACTTTTCATTGTAACCAATGATTTTCCATTTTTTCCCCTTATCTATACCTGAGGCTTTGCTACACATGGCAGCACCGCTGCTCCTACTCTCAGGATTACTGTCCACAAATTTCTTAGTGAATTCTTAATACGACTCTGATAAAAACCGAGGACCTTCTCCATTGTTCCAAACTGACATTTACTGCAGTATCATTTAACTTAAAGTATATTCTGTTACATTGAGATAGGGCCCTGTCAAAAAGTAGTCTGTGAGAATAAAAGAATTACAGTAATGGAGTATCAGTTTTTTGAGATTATGTTTACATGAGTGTTCTCTAAATTGTGAAAGTTTCAGTGATGCAATAAAATAATTTTTACAATGAAAAAAGTAATCTTTTCATAACTACTTTAATCACTTACATAGATTTCTGTTTGCTGAGGTCTAAAATTCCACTGGAGGCTTGCATGCACATCTGCATTAAAGGTGACTTTAATAATTCGATCCTTCACAGGCACCATGTTTTCAATCTGGTCCGACACATGACCTGCTACTGCTGACCCTCCAAGACCAGTAGTCTAGGTATTAAAGATATTAAGTATATTAAAGTAGAACATGTTAAACAATACTTACAGGTGATTATGGGATAAAAACAAAATCTTAAAAACAATTTAATAGTCTAGTAGGATCCCAGTTCATACTGTCACTGCCCATTTCCTATGAATGTATCAATGGTTTGACCACCTCTGGGGTGTCAAGGGCCTATATTTGTTAGAGTCATATTTTTTTCCGGTAATCACTTGGGTATTGGACACAGTAAAAAAAAAAAAAAAAAAAAAAAAAAAAAAAAATGAGTCACATGGGAGAAAGCTGACTCACCAATGGTAATATAGCTCAGAATTTTAGCTTAACTTTTCATTAAACCTATTTCCTTTTATTGCCAGTGTTTTATATAAATTAGTCATTAGTAAAAGTAAAAATTATCCATGACCCTATCATTTCAATGAAACTATTTAAATAATTCAATTACCCACAGTCCCGTCTGATCCCTTTCCATATCATCACTTTTACGGCATAGATTAGTTTGTAGCTTCACTTTTGTATTCTGCTTTTCTCAAGCATCACAAGTGTTCTGCCATGTTAATAAATGTTTCTGTAATTTTTTCCCGTACTTCTTTGTATAGTACAGCTTTTATAAACATCATCAGTTAATCAGAGAACCTGATCCCTTTCGCCGCTGAATCAACGAACCTTAAGACATCAGGATAATTTGTGCCTGACTCTTCTTGCCTATCTTCATTGCCATTATCTCCTTATCATCACAGATGTTTAAAAATAAAAATCCTTACTTCCAGGGTCATCATTCTTCTGATGCGTGAGGTTGCCAGAATTCTGGTCTCCGGATAATTAATCTGTTACTATACTAGGAAAAAAATATCAAATTTGAGGCTAGGGGAAGACTCCCAGCAAAATACAGTATTACTATCTTCCACTTATTACACAAGTCACCTAACTGTACTCAGCTGCCGTGCAACATTACTGAAGTACATTATGAACCTACAAGATGCATTAGAGGGCAAGCCTTTTATCGTTTTTTTAGTAAGTAAATTCTTCTGCCCGAGAGGGCTATAATGCTTGTTTTAAGATGTAACTCCTGAAGAATCTGAATCAGTTGAATAAAGATTCCTTAATGTATTCTGACAGGAAGTCTCTGAATACAGATCCTTCAAATTTGCAAGCTTGATAATTAGAGAAATAAGAATAGAGAAGGGCAATGAAAATATTTCCTGGGCTCTAGTCTAGTTCTGCCATTAACTAGCTCCAAGAACTAAATACATTTTACTTTTGGGGCACTATTCATACTCATAAAATGAGGTCTCTGTATTAAATTTTTTATATATTTCTTTATTTTTGGCTCTAAAGTTCTGTGATTCCAAAAGCGAAAGAGATGCTCTTCTGGAAACTTAACATCAAACTTGACTGAAGTTTAGGATTATAAATTACAATTGTTTTGCCTATCCTGCTCTGCATTTGCACACACATGCAAAAATACTGCCATTCACTTCAGTTTAAAGCAGAGTTTCACAACTTTGGAACTAAGGGCATTTTGGTTTGGATAATTCTTTGGTTTGGGGAGGAGCGAGTGTCTGTGCTGTGCAATGCTGAATGTTTACCAATCAGCATCCCTAGACTCTCTCCACTAGATACCAGTGGCACCAGTGGCAACCTTCCAGGTTGTGACAACCAAAAATGTATTCACACACTGCTAAATATTCCCTGAAGAATAAAACTGACCCCTTCCACCCCCATGATTTTCAGAGATTTATACTTGATATTTTGGATTCAGTTCTGCTTATGATTTAACCAACTGCTAGTTCTGGGATTCATGCTAGGTCCAGGCTGCCGTCTGATGAAAACTAATTCACATTCTACACTCATCCTCCTGAATCAAACTACTGCATACCCACATAAATGCCAATATTAGGAGACTGAAAAGTCCTTTTGACTCGCTTTAGTTATAAAAAATAAGGTCAAGTTAATCTCCAAAAGGACAGGGAAAGTAAGACCAGCATTAACAATCCTAGCAGGAAAAAGCAGTTAGCCAATGATTCCCAAAATAGTACACATTGGGATCACCCGAGGAATCTTTAAAACATTACTAATACCTGACTCCCACTCTGAGACATTCTGATTTAAGTGGTTCAGGATGTCACCTGAGTGTCAGGATTTTTTAAAAGCTCTTCAGATGATTCCCACTCACAACAAAGTTGGAGAATAACTATCATTTAATGAATAATGTGTAGCTCTAACCTGTGTTATGTTTTTTAAACAGAAATTCCTGGGCCACACCCAGACCTCCTAATCAGTATTTCTAGGTAAGGGAGCCCTAACGTGTTCATTAAAGTAGCTCCACTAGTAGTCCTAATGACCAGCCAAAGCAGCAAACTGCTTAAGGAGAATATATACGAATATATATGAATATATACGAAATAAATAAAAGTGTGGCTTCGCACATGGTCCTCAAATATTAGTCTGCATCAAAATCAGCTAGGGGACTTATTAAAACACAGATAGCTGGGCCCCTCCCCCAGAGTTTGATTCAGTAGCTCTGCAGTTTGATCCAAGAATGTGCACCCAAGTTCCCAGGTGGTGGGACGCTGGTCGTCCGGGGGAACACACTTGAAGAACAACTGTATTAGGGTTTCTGATCTAAAAGGGAGCCCTGGGTAAGCACATTACAGTCATATATTAACAGTGGAGGGAAGCCTCATGCCTCTTTGTATGAATTAAACGCTACTCCCAGTTTAAGCCCAAGTTACAAGCATACTCCCATTTCTGGGTTAACCTTCGCACGTAAACCATACATGGTTCACAGAATGACGGTACTAATGTAATTTACATTTTAAACGCGAACATCTGTGTGAGTAGCAAGAGGGTAAGGCAGGTTGCTGGACGGCAGAGTATATAGGCTGCGGACCTTTTAGGTGATGTAGCTCAGAGACAGGGAATTTCACTCTGCAGTGTGGTCGGTATAAGCACGATCACTATAGGGGCGTGGGTTCTATCTGTAACTTTGCCACTAACTTTTTTTGGTAAGCTTGGGCAAGTCACTTTTCAAAGCCTGTTTCCTCTCTGGTGGAGCAACCTCACACATCCCTCCAACACGACACGGAGGAGCGATGGCTGTCCAGGGAGCTGTCCCGCACCTCCGCCCCTCCTGATGGCACAGCCCAGGGTGCAGCGCCGGCGCCTACCTGGCAATAGAGCCGATAAAGGGGCACGGCGGCGTAGGACGCCCCCAGCATGCCCACTGCGGCTGCGGCCACGTACGTGAGGACTGTCTTGTTCCGACGCCGCCAATCCTCCTCCTGCGCGCGCGTGAAAGGGTTCGTGCTCTTCGGCCGCCGCGGCGGCCGCAGGGCCAGGTCCCGGGCCGGGTTCGGACGCCTCCATGTCCCAATCCACCTCAGCCCTGTCTCATCACTTCCTGTCCCATTTCTTCCCACCCTGAGATACGGCTGTACCCTCTCAGCAACCCAGGTCGGGGACCCAGGGTGACTCCAACGCCAGCCACAGACAGCAGCGGTCCTTAATACGGGACGCCAGAGCCCTCCCATAGCCCCCGGAGAGAGCTCCAGACGTCACGCACGAGCGGCCAGATCTCGCGAGGCCAGCTCAGTCTCGCGACATCTGGGATGAGCCTGCAGCTGCTTTGGCTACTAGACTCCTCAGGTGGCGGCGTTTGCAGTCGGGCTACGGAGGCCGGGTAGCCAGATTACGGGTAAGTTCGCGTTTTACTTCATGAGTGTTCCTCCCACTGTGCTTCCCTCCAGTGCCTATTCTAACTTCCTTTTAGGAAAACGCCTTGCGCTCCGCCGCGTGCAAGCACATCACCATTTGGGCTTGTGTCCCTGATCTTCCTAAAGTCCGCCACCCTTTGTCTCGACCTAGCGGCCCTCAGCCGCTGGCCGCTGCTTACTGCTCTGGACTTGAGCTCAGGGGTCACCTCTTCCAGGAAGCCTGCCTGTGTTCACCACAGCGCACCACAACACTCCCACGTCGGCGTTTCCTCGCCCCCTGGGAATTGGCTTCCACTTCTCTGATGCCTCTTAACTTGCCCAGTTAAAAAGACCAGTTCTGGAGCAGAAAGACGTTGTCAAACGAGTTTGGCCTGAGGAGAGTGACCGAGATGCGAGGATCCTTTAAAAAGGAAGGATTGAAAGAAATGGGGATGTTCATCTTGGAAAAGAATCCCGTAGGGGATGTAATACCTTTCTTCACTTGACCCACGGGACGGACGAAGTAGGAGCTGGGGGGAGCAGAGGGCACAGGCTAGTTTTGCTGTAAAGGAAGGAAGCATCTTTCTAGGAACTATAAAGTAGTGGGTAAAAGCCCACGTTCTGAGCTCTGGCAGCTCCGGGGTCATACCTGCGTCACACTATGGCCCTGTGTCCTTAGGCCAGTTATTTGACCCAAGACGTGGTGGCCTTTTGTGTAAAATGGAAAGCATAATCGTAAATAAGAATATGCATATAAAGTGACTTTCACAGTGCCTGAGACATAGTAAAAACTTAGTAAACGTTAGACTCTATTTCTAATGACTGGCACAGGTAGGATTATCCCCCGTTTATGGATGAGGAGACCGAAAGCCTGAGACATAAATAAATAACACTTATTTATTAAAATTGGTGTTAAATAACATTTATTTAATAAAACCATTTAATTTATTTTTTGTAATTTTTCCATGGGCCAGACCGTGTTCAACCTACTTGAGGCTACAGCACAGAGAAAGTCAAACATGAATCACTTCTTTATGATAAAGTGTACTTTCTACTGAGGGACCTGGGAGGTTATCAAGTAACATGTATAAACGAGGGAATTTCAGATAACAATCAGTACAGTTGGACAATAGGAGAGTGTGATTAAACATAATGATGAGAAGAGGGAGTGGAGCCTTTCTGAAGATGTGACATTGGAGCCTCGTCCTGCAGTCCTGCATCGTAAGGAACCTACCTACACAATGGCAGTTGCAAGTCACACAGAGGCCCAGAGGCAAGAAAGAGCTGAATAGCAGTAAAGAGCAAACATGAGGCCAGTGTGTACCCAGCATAGGGAGCACGGAGAAAAGTAGTAGGAAATAAGGTCAAAACAGGTCTCCGGGGGCCAGATAATAGCCTTTTAAGCCACGTCCAAGGGTTTGGACTTTATTCTAAAAGTCCTAGGAAGCTATTGCAGAATTCAGGTTGATGCATGTAAGTGATGTGATCCGATTCACATTTTTTAAAAAACACATAGGTTCTGTTGTGGAGAGTAGATTAAAGGGAGCGGGGGCAAAAATGGAAGTAGAGCAGGTTAGAAGGCAGTTGCAGTGAGTAATGATGGTCACCTTGAGAGCATATGAGTAATTGATTAACTTGCAGGCACAGGGCCAGAAAATTGCAAAGCCAGTAACATCCAAGCATCTTCTGACTCTTTCCTCCTCCATCACAAAAACTTCAAGATGCTCTGCTTCTACAAATTTACTTGTATTAAGTCTGAAAATCTTCTTCATCTCTCTCTACCTTCGTTCCTATACCCGATTTTCAGGACGAGACCTGACATACATTAAGTTTCTCACAGCATAGACACAAACCCCATGCAAACGTTGGTGTCATTGAAGCCAACAATGCATTCCCTTCAACCATTTCGTTTTCTCCAGGCACCCCTTCCATGTAGTAACAGGTTACCGTATAAATATGTCAGTAATAGTGTCTTTGTCTTGGCATCTATTATTTTGTTTTGTAATTGCAAATGAAACTGTTCCTTTCCAAGGTACAGTAATCTTGATAGCAGTAAAAATGGTGTTGGCTGTAGTTCTCATGAGTCTGAGTGTGCTTGTGATATTGCATAAATCATTATGGTAACTAATGCTAAGTAATGAGTTCCACCGCGAATGGACTAGGAGCACCTCAGGGCAAGGTTAGTACAACCGTGTTTCGCAGGTAGAGGTGTTGATTACAAACTGAAAATATTAGGGGCTGGGCTGACATCTCAGACGTGGCACTTCTAATGTGTAATATTATTCTTTAGCAGTAAGTAATTAAACCTTGTGAACGTGTTCTAGTTAGCTATGATCATGTTCAGTTTTACATAATATGTAAAATTGGTTGTTATACAAACTATTTTGTGGGGTGAGGGGGAGCAAATTGCTTGAAGGTGGGAAAAGAAGGAAAAAATGGGAAAAAAATAGATACCATTTGATAGTCGTATATTTTAACCGATTATTGGTTTTCAGGCTTTGTGAAGACTTAAAGATGATTTTTTTTTGTTAATTTTTTTAATGTTTATTTATTTTTGAGAGAGTGAGAGACAGAGTGTGGGAGGGGGAGGGGCAGAGAGAAAGAGGGAGACACAGAATCTGAAGCAGGCTCCAGGCTCCAAGCTGTTGGCACAGAACCCAATGTGGGGCTCGAACTCAAGAACTGCGAGATCATGACCTGAGCTTCAGCCGACTAAGCCACCCAGACTCCCCAAAGACTTAAAGATTATAACGATGTATTATTTTAAAATTTTGATTTGTAAATACATTTTTTAGTATTTTTATGTATCACATAAATTGTGGAAATTGCTACTTAAATCTTAATATGTTAGTCACTGAGCTGCATTTCTTAGCTATCTGCTTAATAAAATTACTAGCTCCATTTGGCAATATGAAACACCTAGCAAACAGTTGTTTATTTCGTTGCTACTTATTACAATAATTTCCTCATACCTAAAAGAGGAAAAGTAATGTATTTCAATAAATAGTGAGAGCAAATGAATTATAGTTTGCCTGAGAATAAACTGGGTAATCATCATTTCCAGGGATTGTGCACAGTGATGGCATGAAGTTGTCTCAGTAAGTCTTAACATTCTAGTTTCTTATTTCCTGGCAGCTTCCTTTAAGCCACAAGTTTCAAGAGCTACTCCATTTAAAAGATCTTGAATAAGTTTATGTAATTGACAGATCAGGTGAAATGAAACAGAAATTATTCATCTATAGAAGGCATTTTTTTCAAATAATATTTATCAAGATCAGGGGCCAGCTTCATGGATAGGTCACCTGTGCAGTCTAAGACCCTGCTTTTGAAAGGACACTTTGCCCCAAGTAGATGGAATGACATTTTGACATAATTCAGGCTTAAGTCCTATCAGCCTATCTGGGCTAAGCAGGGTTAAAGGCAGAGACAGAAAACCAGGGAAAATGCAAAAGCAGAGAACCCAGTCTCAGGAGGTAAAAGGGAAGAGACAAGGCAACAGGCAAATTCAGGTCTCCTAATAATAGTCAGCGTATATGAAATAATATCAAGCAAAATTCCAAGCTCCTTATCCTAGCCCATAAGACTCTACGTCATCTAGATCCTGTCTGCTTCTTAAATTTCACCTATTTCTCTCTCCCCATATTCACTGTGCTCTAGCCACACTTCTTTGTGTACTGTAAACACCCCAGATTTATTTTGCTGCCTCAAGACATTTTCCTGGAATACTTTGTCCCTCAGTTTCTCTCCTGGCTGACCTACAGTTTGGATCTTAGCTGGAATACCACACTACCCAGCCCAAATCAGCCCTCCTCTGTCCAGTCACATTTGCTCATGTCACCTTTGAGTATGTGATCCCCAGTTTGCTTTAGTGTTTCCCTTTTTTACTGTTTTTCTCTCAACACTAGAATGTAAGTGCCACGAGAGCAGGGACTGTGGCTTGTTCACCGTGTTATCACAAGCACTTAGCGTAGTGCACGTGATTGTACTGGGTAAGTGTTTGGTGCACGAGTGCATGAATGAAAGCAAATAGAAGGCAGTCTGGTAGCATCAGGAAACTTCTGAGAGTAGTGAGCTGTTGCTCTGATGAAGATCTCATGTTTCCAGAAGATGGGGACTCCTTTCAAGCAGTTTTCCAGTGTTTCCCACACGGTTGGTCTGTGTGTTAAAGGCAGATGCTATGTGTCCACCCCCAAGGCCAATGAGTAGCATTCCTGAGCTGCTTAGATTCTTGAAAACAAAACAAAACAAAACAAAACAAAATCACTGGCAGTGGTAGTAGTGCCTGTGGGTACAAAATAAAGACGATAGTAAAATAGCTCTCTTGGCCTTTATATCTTGATTTCCTGAAACTTTCATGTTATTAAAAAATTTTTTTTTTAATATTTATTTTTTCTTTGAGGGAGACAGCACGAGCAGGGGAGGGCAGAGAGAGGGAGACACAGAATCTGAAGCAGGCTCCAGGCTCTGAGCTGTTAGCACAGAGCCCGACACGGGGCTTGAACTTGTAAACCATGAGATCATGACCAAAGTCAGAAGCTTAACTGACTGAGCCCCCTAGGCACCCCTCATGTTATTTTTATTGCAAAGTTTATTTTTATATATTTTGAGAGAGAGAGCAAGTAGGGGAAGGGCAGAAAGAGAGAGGGAGACAGAGAATCCCAAGCAGTCTCTGTGCTGTCAGAGCACAGCCCGAGGCGGGTTTGGAACACAGGAACCCTGAGATCATGACCTGAGTGGAAGTCAAGAGTTGGACACTCTATTGACTGATGCACCCAGGCGCCCCTTTTAAAAGATCAATTAAGTAGTCTGGCCCAGGCAAGGGAGCCATTCCTGATTATATAACCCTAGGATTATTTAAATACTAATGCTTCTCAAAGAATCTCTGCTGTGGTAAGGTATAGGACATTTTGCCACCCCGTTTTTTTGTTTTTGTTTTTGTTTCGTCTATTTAAGTGTAATACTGAATCTATAGGTCTCACTTTACAACAAGATATATTTGTGTTAATGTTTTAACATTAGCTCCAGCTAATCTATGAATAGTAAGCATTTCCAACTCGTCTGTCACAGAATCCAAATTTTTAAAAATTATTTTAACATTTTGTTTTAAGTTTATTTATTTATTTTGAGAAAGAGAGCAGGGAAGGGGCAGAGGGAGAAGGAAAGAGAATTCCAAGCAGGCTACGCACTATCAGCCTGGAGCCCAACTTGGAGCTCAAACTCATGAACTGTGAGATCATGACCTGAGCCAAAATCAAGAGTCGGTCACTTAACCGACTGAGCCACCCAGGTGCCCCCCCCACCCAAGATTATTTATTCGCTAACCAGCGTCATCATTCCCTCCTCTTCTCTTGAAATAACTACCTAATGTAGAATTTCACTCTCCAAGTACTTTTTTTCCTCCCCGCCAATTTCTTACAAATGACCTGATTGCCGGCCACCCTATCCCATTCATAGCCCAGACCAGTCTTAGAGGTGCATGCATGTTTTAAAAAGAAAGTCCTCCCCTCAAAAAACTGTGGGGGCTTGTAGTTTAGTAAGCCTGGAATAGAATTTGTGATTCATAGAACCAAAGAAGAACCATAAAGATCACTTTATGAGGGGGCGCCTGGCTGGCTCAGTCAGTTAAGCAGCTGACTCTTGGTTTTGGCTCAGGTCATGATCTCACAGTTCGTGGGCTCCAGCCCCGCATCAGGCTCTGTGCTGACAGCACAGAGCACAGAGCCTGCTTGGGATTCTCTCTCTCCTTCTCTCGGTGCCCCTCCCTTCCTCCCTCTCTTTCTGTCTCCAATAAAATTTAAAAAATACATAAATAAAGATCACTTTATGAATGGCCTTGTCATTCTACATATGGAGAAACTGGGGAGCAGAGTGGTTCAGTGTCTCCTCCAAGCCCCTTGGCTAGTGGGCAGCAGAAATGGAACTCAAACCCAGATATCTTAACTTGTAGGACAGTCCTTTTCCCAGTGCAATGCACTAGTAAATATAAAACCAGTGGCAAGGAGAATTCCAAAGTGTTTTTTGTTTAAATGGACTGGAGATGGTTAATATGAGGAAAAATTAACATTAAATACTGTTTGTACTGTGAGTTTCTTTGCTATAAGTCCTATTTCTTTTTAAAAACTATAGCAGGGAGAAAGTGTCTTTTATTTTTACTGCTTACCAATTTGCTTACAAAGGAATAGTTATAGAAAGTATTTAAAGGGCGTAGCCAGTTCTCTGGTATCTACCAGTTCTCTGGTTATTTTCTCTTTCACCTTGCAGAATTTTTTGATACCTTAGCAAATGGTGACAAAAGAAGAGCATGACATGAAGGGAAAATGACATTAAAGGAAACTTAAGTAGAAGGGGCTAATTTTCAATTAGATACCAAGAAGGGGCACTCATACCAGATTAACAGTTAATTTCAACTGTTGGTCATTATTGTTTACCTTTTAGCATATATTTTCCATAAATGTAATTTGAAAAGGTGAAATAATTCTTTATATTCTGTTTTTACCCTGCTGTTGTTTTTCAGATACTTACATATTGGGGACTGCTTTCTAAATCAACAAATATGAAGGAATTCATCTGTATAAACATCTTTGATGATTACGTAGTATCATTGTATGTGGATAGATGGTATATTATCTAACCAGCCATCTGTTTGGATATGTAGGTGGTTTCTGATGTTTTGTCATTGTCTATATAACTATTCTTTGATGGTATACATGAACTAATGAATATTTTCATGTGCTTGCTGGATCACCTCTTGCCACCCATAGAGTATTAAAGGGACCTAGTGTCCTGCCTTTTGTAGGCAAACCTTGGACTTGGATTTCCCACCATTGCTGGTATCCTTTCTCCTCAAATTTCCTCATGAATAATGTGTTTGCTCTTTCATTTTTTTTCTAATCCTCTATTTCATATTGTTCATAATTGTTTGTTAACTGAGCTAAATTTTCACTTTTGAGGAATATTTTACAAGTATGGCTATAAGCCATACTTACATGTCTTTCTTAGATAGTTGTGACCTTAGTCATATCTTCCTGTTTGAACATAAAATCACGGAGTGCCCTATGTGTTCTCATTGCGCTGTCTGGAATCTGGTTACTTTATGTAGCGTGTGAACCTGAGAAGACAATTAGATTGCTAGCCTGGAAAGGCTAGCAGTGTGTGTTCTCTTCTAAGAGCCTTCCTGAGCTCCTTTCTTCTCTTTTGTTTCCTCACTGATAACAGAAGCCTAAGCCCTCACCCTCAGTGATGAACTAGAGATCCCAAATTAGTTGATCCAGACAATCTGGTGATCTTCAAAGACACATAGATGTATTTGAGGCCAGTAGCTTCTGATAAATCACCTTCCTTATTAGGTGATGCCGCTGATGGTGGTGGTGATAATGATGATGATAATGAAGGAGATGAAGGGACTGTGTGGGCTTACTATTAAGCCCACTAAGCCCACACATGCCTCCTTCATTGTCATCACACCTCATCCTTCTTCCCTTCACCCCTAGTTACTTTTCACTTCAGAAAAAGAAATAAATATCATTAGAGTTCTTTTCTAGCTTTTTAAATACTTCGAAATAAATAGTAGATGTTTTAAAGGCATTAAATTAACAACAAAAAAGATTAAAATACCTAGAAAATAATTAAATAAAAAATATGTGAGACCCACGTGAAAACAGCTTTACACTATATTCATATTGAAACACTACAGAAGATCACAAAAGATTTCAACAAATGGAAAGACATACCAAGTTCTTGGGTAGCAAGACTCAGCAGTATAAAGATAGTTACCAATGCTTCCTCCATTAACTTGTAAATTTAACATGATTCCCCAACAATTGGCATTATTTTGTTTTGTTTTTTTAAACGAGGTGTAAAACAACCAAAAATAGCCAGGAAAACGGTTAACAAAAGAAGCAACGAGGGAAGGTTGCATTTACCAGATATAAAACATATATTACAAAGCCTCCATCACTGAGATAGGCTAACAAATGGGCCAGAAGTAGGCCCAAACATTTATGAGTTTTGATGTATGGTCAGGGTCTAATTGCAGATCATTGGGAAAAGATGGATTATTTAATAATGTGGTTGAGACAACTGAGTGATCTTGGGAGAAAATAAGCGTTGGATCTATACCTTACACTGTACACTAGGATGGCTTCCAAGTGGATCAAAGATTTTTAAATGAGACCATCAAAATACTAGAAGAAAATATGAGAGAGTTCTTTATAACTTGAGTATATAGAACTTACATTGGACTTAAAATCCCCAAATCATGAAGGATTGATAAATTTAGCCATAGGCTTTTGTATGACAACAACAACAAAAATCCATAGCTAAGAACAAAAGGAGGAAAATATATTTGCAATTCTTAGTGCAGACAGAGGGAATAGTCTCCCTAGGATGTATGAACTCCAGAAACTGGACAGAAAAAAGCTAACAATGAGTAGAAAAATTGGCAAAAGATATAAAAATACAGTTACATGTGAACTATGTGAGATACAAAATGGTTCTTAAGCCTAAAAAATGTTCAGCCTCACTCAGATTTAAGATCTTACAACAGGACTGTCAAAAACCCAAAAGTTATATAATACATGGGGTATTAGAGACTGTTATTAGAGGGATGGTAAATTAGGGCAGTTGATGATTGAGGGCAGTCTGGCAATTTATATAAAAATATCAAGTGTGTATAAATGCTGATTTTTGTGAATTTGTCATACAGATGAATTTGTGCACATGTGATGTGACCTGTATATAGAGTTTTCATTGCAGCATGTTTGTAATAGCAAAACATGTGAAACTACTTAAATATCTATCAATAAGGGTATAAATAAATATGGTCCTTCCATAAAATGGAATGCCATGCAGCTATGAAAATAAAAAAGAGTCAGGATGCTTTGTAAAAATATGGAAATAATTCCAGGTTCTACATTAATTAAAAAAAAAAAAAAACTTAACAAAATTTTAAAAAGGGGAGAGCGTTTGGATTCTGTGTCTCCCTCTCTGCCCTTCCCCTTCTCACACTCTGTCTCTCTCAAAAGTGAATAAACGTTAAAAAAAAAACAAACAACTAACAGGTTACACAGCAATGCTTATGGCATTCAGAACTACTGCATACATCAGAGAACCTATTTATATCATGGGTTTATAATCCATACCCTCAGGGATTGTACAGTGCACAGCCTGAACAGCTGGATGCTTTGTGCCTGATTGTAGCTAATTTCTTAGTCAAAACAAAAGCAAAGGAATCAATATTTATTCATATTTGTTTATGCATAAAGGAGCTAACAGTATTCACAAGAAACAAAAACAGTGGGTACTTAAGTTATGTGGAAATGGTGTGGTGATAGGATGGATATATACATCCATTACATACACCTCATTGGGATTTTTAACTTTTTAAAAACTAAAAGACATACTGTTTCATTATCAATATTATGAATATTCATTCAACATTGCAATTTCATGAAGTTAATATTTACCATATTTTCTACCAGATGTTTTTATCCCTTTTTACCTTCTTTATTTTTGGTCTAGTAAAAAGAACTAGTTTTAGAAAGTATTGAATGCCATCTCTTTGGGAATATAAATTATTAAGTCTGTTATTCACACATATTTATCATGGGCAGACTTTTTATCTCATGAGTTTTTTTTTTTTAAGTTTATTTATTCTTGAGAGGCGGGGAGGTTCAGAGGGAGAGGGAGACACAGAATCTGAAGCAGGCTCTAGGCTTGGAGCTGTCAGCACAGAGCCCAACATGGGGCTCGCACTCACAAACCGCAAGATCAATAACCTGAGCTGAAGTCGAATGCTTAACCTACTGAGCCACCCAGGCACCCCCATGAGGTTTCTAGTCGTGTAGAATTAAAACTGTTTTGATCAAAGTAAAGCTCTAATTTAAGATTTCTGGAATGGATTTTTTGCTTACAACAAGATTCTTTCCTGCAGTGTTCCACTTTCTCTGCTTTTGCTGACCTAACATTTTCCCTCTTATGAGTCACTAAACTAGAAAAACAATATATTTTTCTTGAATGGGTATATTTTTAGTAAAAGAATAAGAGTATTTTCCTTCTGTGTCATTCATTAATAATGTGAAGTTGTGGGGGGTGTGTGTGTGTGTGTGTGTGTGTGTAACATTATAGAACCCTTGTTGGTTGAGAGGCTTGCTAACTTCTATAAAGAAAGGAGTAGGGAATAAATAGAAGAGAGGGAATGAAAAGGCACTTTATGATATTTAAGCTTTAAGGATATGACAATAGATATCTTGTTTATTTAAAAAAAAAAAAAAGCCTGCTGTTTGGATGGATAAAATTAAACACATTTCTGTTAGTTTAATCAGCAGTAATGTCTCCATATAAAAGAGACAGCATAGGGGCACCTGGGTGGCTCAGTAGGTTAAGTGTCTGACTCTTGATTTCCACTCAAGTCATTATCTCACAGTGTGTGGGTTCGAGCCCCAAGTTGGGCTCTGCATTGACAGCAGGAAACCTGCTTGGGATTCTCTCTGTGCCCCTCCCCCATTCTCTCTCTCTCTCTCAAAATAAATAAATGAACTTAAAAAAATAAGAGAGAGACAGCATATTACTACTGTTAATACTCCTATATTTTCAGAGAATGACACTTTTCTACAAATTTCAGTTTCCCAGCATGCCGTAGTGGAAAAATACTGGGTTTGGAGCTAGACAGAACTGGATTCAAATTCCAGTTTATAACTGGTTAACCTTGTGGTCATGGACAAGTCACATAGCTTCTGCATGACATTTTCATTTACGTAAATGTCTTTCATTTATGTAAATACAAATATGTAATACCTGCTTTGTGGGGCTCCTTTGAGGGAGTATAAAATCCTCCAACATGGTGCCTGGTCATATTGGTGTTCAGTAATGACAACATTCTGGGCAGGCTGGCCCTCCCCCATGCTTCCCCAGCCCCCTGTGCGCACTATCAGAGCACTTAGCACCCTCCTGATGTCTGTTTATTTGACTGTCTCTGGAGATAGACTGTGCTTTTTAAGCTCACCTCGAGCACTTAGGACACTGTCAGGCGTGTTAAGCGAATAAAATAATTTAAATACTTAAATTTCATTTTAATAATTTAAATAGAAATATTTAAAACTGCCTTGTTAAGTGTGACATTATATGAAATCTGTTGTATAGTTTAACAACGACATAGCCATTAGACGTGGGTATGTTTCAGCACCTGGGGACCCTGTGTCCAGTAAAGACAAATCACCACTAGATGGGGATCTTACTCACTTTGGCTTCATTTTTCTGCTGCTTTTGATCTGCATGCTTCCCCTGTTACTGTTGCTTGCTACCACAGGGACTGTGAAAGTTGAAATAGGATTTTAACACCCAGGCTAGTGGAACAACACTATGTTAGGTTCCCAGAGGTGTTTGGCTCTTTCTTCAGGGTCTGTTCAAATTATTTACAGCAGAATCTGTGATTTCTTCATCATTCAATGGTTAGTGAAGGGCTGGGATGATCCCCTTGATTTTAGTTCTCTGCCTCAGTTTTGCTCTTCCTAGAACTTTGGGTCCCCAAGTCCTCAGCCTGTGTGGGATTCTGCAAGATAGTTTTGTCCTGCATTTCTGTCCAGCTGTTTCCAAGGCCAGAATTTTGCTTTGAATCAGTTACTGGTGTGCTGAGTTACTGACTTCCCGTAGCTCCTCAGAGGTATAGCATGCTGCCTCTGTTTACCCCGGTGCTTTGTACGTATATTCCGATTTTCTCTGTGTGTGCTCAAACTCGAAAATATTTAAGAAGGCTTGCCCTAATTTTCAGCTTCTTCAGCCTTCCTTTATCCGTTATCACCTCCCTATTTTTTGTCTTCCAGAAATTTGTTGAACATTTAATCTGATGGCTCTTCTCCCATTTATTCATGTACATTATGAGTTTATAGTCTTGTAAGTGGGCTCTCTGAAGGGAAGGAAGATATATGCCGAGGTCAAGCTTCCCCTTTTTTTGTTTTTAGAGAATTTTATTTAAGAAAAATTTATTGAAGTATAGTTGACACACAGTGTTTCATTAGTTTCAGGTACACAACGTAGTGACTCTACAACAGTACATTATGCTTTGTTCACCACACGTGTACTGCCATCCATTGCCATACAACATTATTATAATATCATTGACTGTATTCCCTATGCTGGACTTTTCATCCCTGTGATTTATTTATTTCTTGCTCATTTCATAACTGGGAGCCTGTATCTCCCACTCCCCTTCATCCATTTTGCCAGTCTCTACCCCCCACCCCCAACCAGCCCCTTCCCCTCTGGCAACTTTAAATAAAAATCAGATTCATCAGATTTTTAAAAATTTAGCTTTATTAAGATATGATTGACTTGTAATAAACAGTACCTATTTATAGTGAGAGAATTTGGTAAGTTTTGACATGTGCATTCATTTGTAAAACCATCACTACAGTCAAGGTAGTTACTGTACCTATGAAGAAACTAAGGCCTGGAGAAGAAGGTCACATTGGAATCTAGGCCTATCTGATGTCAAGGTCCACCACACTCTAGGCTTTGAAGTCTGAATGCTAGCTAGAAAAACAACCACTATTTCTCACTTGTGTGGGAAAAGCACACAATTTCTGAATCTAGCTATTCATTTCTTTAATAAGAGGGTTGTGCTAAATGTTCCCAGTGGCTTTTAAGGTTCTGTACTTTATCCATATTTCTTATGCAGAGATGGTAAACTTCTGTTCAAATACAACTTTTTTTAATTAAATGAAACTGCATCATTCTTTTTAATTTTCACAGTGGAGCCACATGAGACATTAAAATCATATATATATATATATATATATATATATATATATATATACACACACACATATATACACACACACACACACACACACACACACATATTTTTTTTCTTTTCACAGGAAAGTATTTAAGAAGCTTGTGGAATGATATGATTCAGAGTAATATTGGATCTACAAGAAGTCCCTCAAGATAGTTGGTATGACAATAGGAATTTCTGTTTTTTTCAACAGTGTATTATATAATTATGTTACAGATATTCTGACTATAAACTTTTTAGCCTGGGCGCCTGGGTGGCTCAGTCAGTTGGTTGAGCGCCTGGCTTTGCCTTAGGTCATGATCTCATGGTTCATGGGTTCAAGCCCTGTGTCAGGCTCTGTGCTGACAACTTGGAGCCTGGAGCCTGATTGTGATTCTGTGTCTCCCTCTCTCTTTCTGCCCCTCCCCTACTTGTGCATTCTCTCCCTCTCTCTCTCTCTCTCTCTCTCTCTCTCAATCTCTGCCTTTCCAAAATAAATAAATAAACATTAATGGGGCTTCTGGGTGGCTCAGTCGGTTAAGCATCTGATTTCAGTTCAGGTCATGATCTCACTGTTTGTGGGTTCAAGCCCTGCTTTGGGATCTGTGCTGACAGCTCAGAGCCTGGAGCCTGCTTCAGATTCTGTGTCTCCCTCTCTCTTTTTTCCCCTCCCGAACCAGTGTTCTGTCTCTCAAAAATGAATAAAAATGTTAAAAAAATAAAAAATAAATAAACATTAAAAAAAAACTTTCTAGCCTTGTGCTCACAAGAGATATTTGTCACAGTCTTTTATTAGTATGTGATTTAAGTGTATTAACGGTGGAAGCTATATAGTTATCTAAAGCTTAACTGTATTTTTCATCTCTGCCAGAAAATGCCAATTTTATATAGATACAGATAATGATGTGAATATAGCCCTATAGCTATAGCTATCTCTCTCTCTCTCTCTCTCTCGATCTGGAGAACTGTCTTTATATTTCTTAGATATTATCAACCTCTAACGTGTCTATATAAATGCATATCATTTACATACCAAGTGTATGTGATGTTTTTATGCAAAATTGAAATCGAATTTGACTACTCTTAAGGCATGAAAATTTATTTTCTACTTCTCCATTCTTAGGAAAAGAAGAATTTCTAGACTCTTCATCAAGATCTTCATTTACACAGTGGTTAAATCCAAGGCTCCTGTGGTAAAATCATGAATAAAAATACACCTGCTGTGGTATCATCCAGCCTACTTGAAAAGTAATTTTTAAATTAAATGTAATATGTTTTGAGCTACATAGTTTGAAATATACAGAATGTTAATGAGCTTTTAGTTCAAAATTTTATACAGCTAACTGGTCTAAAGCAATAATTAGGAAGTTGATCAATAATTACTTTCCAATGTAAATCAATGTATGGGATAAATTCTGCATTCTTTTTTATAATTCTTTATAGAAATTGCTTTTTAAAAAATTTGATCTGATATTTTGAATATTTAAAATATTTTATGATTCAAGTATCAAAACAAGATAATGTAAGATTAACTTTTGCTGAGTAACAAACCACCCGAATTGTCTTGAAACAGCAAGCATTTATTTTTTCTCATGCTTTGGTTGTTCTGGTATGTACCGGATAGTGTAGGATGGCCTCATTCACATTTCTGGGGCCTCATCTGGAAAGTCTGGATGGCTATGTCTCTGAACCTGGTCTCATTCTCCAGGAGGCTAGCTCAGGCTTTTTCACAGGATGGTGGAATGGTTCCCAGCAGCAAGCCCAAGTGTTTTTCAAATGTCTGTTTCCCTTACATTTGCTGGTCTGTCATTGACTGAAGCAATTCAGATAGCCAAGTCCAAATTCAAGGGGTATAGATATAGAATCTACTTTTTTTTTTAATGTTTTTATTTATTTTTTTGAAGGAGAGAGACAGAGACAGAGCATGAGTGGGAGAGGAGCAGAGAGAGAGGGAGACATAGAATCTGAAGCAGGCTCCAGGCTCTGAGCTGTCAGCATAGAGCCCGACACGGGGCTCGAAATCACGAACCGTGAGATCATGACCCAAGCCGAAGTCAGATGCTCAACCAACTGAACCACCCAGGCACCCCTAGACTCTACTTTTTAATGGAAGGAACAGTAAAGTCACATTCCAAAGGGCATACAGACAGCGATGGGAAGAACTTGTGGCCATTTTGCAAACCTGTAACTCATAGAATAAGGCATTCTTGTCTTTCATTCACTCTGTGCCCTCATTCTTCCTATAGATAACCATTTTTATTTTTGGTTCTTTCCCTGTGCTTCTTTTTGGATAAGCAAATAATATACATATAAGTATATACACATGTTTTATATATATATGTATTTGTGTGTGTATATATATACACACTTGAGTCAATATTTTTACCTGAAAGCTATTATTCATAGTAAACACATGCACATTAGCCCTTCAGCTCAGATTCACAGGTCTTCCCTGGAGAAGGGTGTCAGGCTGGTTAAACTCAGGATGTCTTTCTCTGACATCACCTCCTGAGAGCACTGAAAAGTTCTGGTCTCCAGGGGTCACCAGCCAGGCTCATCTGTGGTGTGTGCAAAGAGCTCCATGCACAGCTTTATGCTCTGGTGCTGAACAGTTTTACTTTCTGGGACAGCAGAGAGTTTTGCCCAACTACTTAAGGCAAAATCAAGGCCATGGGAAAGAATCATATGACTGAGGCAAGATGGCCCCAACATCCAGGCTCCACCTCCCAGTTTCCACTCACCAGCATATTCTTAACAAAAAGGTAGTATATTATATATACTCTTTGATCTTGCCTTTAAAAAAAAAAAAAAAAATATATATATATATATATATATATATATATATAAATTTTTAAAATTATATCCTGGTGGTCTTTTTATATCAGTCTATAAATGTCTTTCTTGTACCTTTTGTAACTATGTATTCTATCCTATCAATTTACCATAGTTTATTCAGCCAGCACCTTATTGATAGATACCCATTATTTGCAATTTCTGAAGATTTCAAATTATGCGAAAATAAATAACCTAGTATACACGTAATTTTGTATTTTTTGCCAGAGTATCTTTGGGAGAGATTCCTAGAAATGGGATTTCTGGATCAGAGGGTAAATTTAGAGTTTACCAAATTCCCTCATTAGAAGTTATGCCATTTTGCATTCCCATCAACAATGTACAAGAGTACCTCTTTTTCCACAGCCTTGTCATTGGAGTATATTGTCACAGTTTTAAATTATATGTTGATCTTGTAAGGAAATAGCAATATCTCTGCCTAGTTTTAACTTGTAATTCTCTGGGATTAAAGTTGAGCAGCAGAACTATTTGTAATAGCTAAGAAAAAGTAAATAATATAAATTTTTAACATAAGGGAGTTGTAACATAAGGTCCTGGCAAGTAAATGCTGTACAAAATACAGAAATTCTGTTGACAATTAGAAAAAGAGGGATCCTTTACTGAAGCACTAATATATGGTGGAGATTATGAATATCCCCATTGAAGGAAATTTGCATTTAGAGGGTTTAAGAGGTTATACAAGGTACCTAATGAGGTACCTTAATTCCCCCTCTACCTCCTCTCTCTCAATTCTAGGCTTCATTCTTTTATGCCCTTATAACCTAATATTCCATCAAAAGTGGGCTGAGCTTCTGAAATCTGTAACAGTGAAACATTGTGGACCTAGTGCCTTCTGCCTCTTTTTCTAGCTAATTGACCGTTGCCCTAGTAACCAGAGAGGCCATCCAACACCAGAGCTTAATTCTGTATAATGCAACCCTGAACAATGTCCTTTGTAGAGAGCAAAATATTCAAAAGCAGGAAGGCTTATAAGGTTTTGTGGGGTTTTTTGTATTTTAATTTTTTTCATCCTGTCTTTTTTATTATTTAACTTTTGAATACATGCTTTCTTAAAGATATAGTTAGAATTCTTGTGGCAGAAGCTAAGAAAGCTTTTTCTAAAAACTGTAATAATATTTAAGATACGAGGCACCTTTTTAATACCAGTTTCAGTTTTTTTGATATGTGTGAAGATAGCTCCAATATTCATCACTGGCTTTAATACGACCACGAAGCATATCTTATGCCACATTTCGCCTCTAGAGTAACACAAACTGGGTTTCCATTGCTGTTCTCCAGCTTTATAACCTTAGACCACCAAGTTAACCTTCCCAGACTTTGGTGCTTTCAGAAAAATGAGGGTAATAATCTTAGGAGTTGTATAAATGCTAAGTTGAATAGCATAGTGTATGTATATTGCTTAGCACAACCCCAGTTACATCATATGTAAGCAGGCAGCCCTAAGCCTTATTTGAAACTGTGTTCAAGCCCTCTTTGACCAATAAAAGTCTCCACTCTGACTGGAGTGTTCAGAAACACAATTTGAGGGTATGCCTTTTATAGAATTCTTTTGACAGTTCCTTCTTTTCTTTTTCTAAAAAATTTTTTAGTATTTATTTATTTTTTGAGAGACAGAGAGAGCAAGTGGGGTAGGGGCAGAGGGAGGGGAAGACACTGAATCTGAAGCAGACTGCGGGCTCTGAACTGTCAGCACAGAGCCCAATGTGGGGCTCAAACTCATGAACTGCAAGATCACGACTTTAACTAAAGTCAGAGGCTTAACTGCCTGAGCCACTCAGGCGCCCCTCCTTCTTTTCTAATGTCACTGTTCTTAACGTTTGACAGAAATTATGGATGAGCACGTGCTTTCTATCAGAAAATACTCTTCTGAAATTAAAAAGATAAACTTTTCTTTTTGATATTCAAATGGAGGTCATATTTATTTTGCTTTAAATGACTGCCAACATGTCTTTTAAAAAGTCACTTACCTAACTCAATAAAATCTTTAATTTTGGGATTGATCCCTCAGTGTAGTCTAAGAAGCCAGCTAAAAAGGGAAATCTGTTCAGTTACCTTTAATAAACCTTTAAATATATTTAAATTATATGTTGAAGGTATTTTTCTTCCTTCTACAACAGAGAAATAAGCACTATTGCGGTAATTTCTTCTATGGTTTGTTTTTATAGAAAAAAAATACTACAGATAACAGAATCCATTTGATTGTTTTCCTATCATCATACTTTTCTAAATGTTGTTACTGGTATGTACTGAGTATATGGGGTTATCTAGATCTAAGAATTTGATTTAACAAGCGGTTTGAAGAAAAAGTGGGCATAGATCCTCTAGGCTAACCTGTGAGTGCTAATTTACTTTATCTTAGGGATCCTGCCTTTCAGATGATTACAGTCACCAAGGAAACGGGCCTTGGTCTGAAGATCCTTGGAGGAATTAACCGGAATGAAGGTCCCTTGGTATATATTCAGGAAATTATTCCTGGAGGAGACTGTTACAAGGTAAAAATTAAAATAAAAATAATACTTCACCAAAAACCAAACCTACTAGTGGTGAGGTTTGTTTTCCTACTACATCAGTAAATTTTTAGTATTAATTGAATGTCCCGGTGACTATTTCTCAGTGAAAGATCTTGTAAGAACTGGAAAATAGGCCTTTACCTTCAAGGAGCTTTAACCTAACAAATAAATAGGAAGTAAACATGAAATAAATTGGAAAATAACAGATTTCAGAATCTTTTTTTTTTTTTTAATGTTTATTTATTTTTGGGAGAGAGAGAGAGAGAGAGACAGTCTGTGAGCAGGGGAGGGGCAGAGAGAGGGAGACACAGAATCTAAAGCAGGCTCCAGGCTCTGAGCTATCAGCACAGAGCCCAACACGGGGCTCCAACTCACAAACAGTGAGATCATGAGCTGAAGTCAGACACTTAACCAACTGAGCCACCCAGGTGCCCCCAGACTTCAAACTCTTAACTAAAGGTTATATATTTTTAATAATATGCTATTTAACTCTTATCCAAAGTCTGATTTTGAGAAATTGTATTTGAAGGCATGTTATCTCTCCACTGCTGAATTTGGATTAAGTCAGATCACTTAAACTGGAAGTACCTTCATATTTAGCCTCTCCTAAATGCAAAATATACAAACTCAGCATATAAATTCTGCTCATCTCTGAATTTGCAGTAATTCTTGTTTAGTTTGTTATTTATATCACGCTTTAGTTGCCCACATGAGAAATTAGATTTAGACTTAAGACCAGAAAATATCTTTTTTTTTTCTTTTCTTACAAATTAGAAAGCCTTACTCCCCTCTTTGTTATAAGAAATATATAAATCATGATTTCCTTTTTGCTCTGGTTGCTAGAAAGCTCAGATCCACATTTGAAGTACAATATCAACAACTTAGTTAACAAACTAGTTACTATATTTTCATTTTCATTCCTCCTGAATTTCATTTACCATATCTGTTTTACTAATGTGATTCTATCTGTCTTTTGTTGAAAATTGCCTGCAGTCCTTTTTGGAGAGATATAGGATATAAAGAATTTCATAAAATAATTGTATTAACAGCAAGCTATAGAGCATGAGAAAGGATCCTTTTAACATTAAGTTTATTCATATTGTTGTTCTTTTAGTTATTTTGATTCAATAAATAGTCCTGCCCTTACCTCCACCCTCACCCCAAACATTTGTTTAGCAAGTAGTTTATCTAGGCAACTGGATTTTTATTCCCCTTGTTAGGAAAAAAAAATTAGTTTCGCCAATAATTTCGAAAATAGTAGAAATGATTTCAATTGTTTCAAGCTTGTTGAGATAATAGGATACACTTACCATGTTGTAAGTGTTATATAATAAATTTAGGATATATAATAATACAGACTTTTATCTATTGAATTTAAATTATTAACCAAATAAAGTTTACTTAAATACTAAGGTGTTTAACAAATTCAAACAAAAAATAAAATTAGTCTTGTAAGAATTGAGATGTTTATGACTGCTTTAGTTGAGGGACGTGTGTGTGTGTGTGTGTGTGTGTGTGCACTATAGCCAAGTTATTTCTTAGACCACACTTCATACAGTGTAATAATAGATCATGGTATCTAACAAGTGATAAAAATTTGCTATTATGATACGCATCAGTTTGTGCTTTTTTATTCCAATGAAACATATTTATAGTTAAAATAATAAAGTGATAACATGCTGAGTGACACTTAATCTGCTATCAGTGGTAGCAGACTGGGAAATTAAATACTTTCTCTTATTGGTTTTTCTTAGAATTTCATTGTTTGGAAGGCTATCAAAAAGTAGTCATTTAATGGACTATATTCTATATTTACCACTAGAGAGCAGCACAGAGTTATTAATGTTCCTTGACAGTATCTGGTCAAGTCCAAACGAAGAAAACAGCCAAAACAGAGAAAGGTGGAGACAGAGAAGAATAAATACACTTGCAATGCTCACACTCATTTTTGTATACTTCCTCAAGATGGAGAGTTACATGCATATTTATTCTGCAAATACAAATTGATGCAGTTTTATTTTTAAATGTTTTTATTAATAATAGCATTTACTGTGTTCCAAATACTGTTAGGCATGTTGATAAATTTCTAATCTGTGCAAAATTTCTGCATAGTAGATGTATTCATACAATAGGAAACACAGGCTCATAAGATTATCCTTATTAAGTTGCTGAACTGAGCACCTTCATATTTTTAAATGCATATGAGTGCTTTCACTTGGTCTAATTATAATATTCTGTTGTTTGAGAATTACAATATAGGTAATCCCCAAGCTTATAGATGGATTATCTTGCATTTATATTCCCAAACTTCATATGTTAGAGGGCTATTGGAACTCAGAAGAAATCTTTAATTAATCACAGCTGCCTGAACCCTCACCCCCACCCCCTTACACATGCATGAATGTTTTCCTACTGGGAAATACAAAATACAGTACTGGTTCAGTAACCAAAATACCATGTTTCTTTGAAAAACATATTCAAACTTGGGGCATCTTGACAATTTTTCCATTGCAATAGAAGGAAAGATTCTTCCATCTCAAAGTGTTAGAGACAGCCTATAGGATGAGATTAGATGTACTAGGTACTGAGGAAATATGAGAACTCCAAGGCCCTTTTCACCCCACCAGCCAGTTCCATATCAGTCTGGAGTCTTTAGTGTTCAATCTTAGACCTTTTTCTGGCTGAGATACTCCTTTGAGCTTCATACTCACATGTCCAATTGCTTGGTCAGCATTTCCACTTGGATCTCCTTAAGGCATCTCAAACTCACTGTAGTTGAGGCAAGAGTCATGATAGTCACACCATAGCCTCATCTGGCCATCTCTTCCCAAAGAGAGCTTCTTCCTCTGTTCCCAAACTTGATGAATGACACCTTCCAGTTGTACCAAGTTCGAAAACCTAACAGAAGCCTAACTACTTCCTCTCCCTTAACATTCCTCCCCAGTTTTATCAGCACATGCTGTTGACTTTTTTACTCTCTAAATATCACTTGAGCCCATCAGTCTTCTTGATCTCCACCACCAGCACATAGCTTTTAATCAGATCTTACAATAGCTTTGTCTGCTTTTATGCACCATGCCTATTTCCTCCCCAGCCTATCTAACTAATATTCAGTTGCCTGTATCACGTGACTTCTGCCCTCTACTTCTCTGGCTTTCCATTTTTATGCTTCCGGAGCGGTATTTTTTCAGTTTCCTGAAGTTCTTTCTCATATGCTGTACCCTCTGACTCAGAACACACCCATGCTGCTGCCGCCATGACTTCCAAATGTCTATTCAAAGACTAATTCCTAAGGAATGTGTTCTCGGTGCCCTCCAGTTTAGGCCAGGTCTTTTTTCCTATATGTGCTCCTAGATCCTGTTTCTTTCCTGAGATATCACCGATCTCAGTTTGTAGACACACATCCATATCTGTACTTATTTTATCAACTCTGTCTGGACGACAAGACAGTATGTTTCCTAGGTGGGAGGATTCTATCTGGTTTTATTCACAATAATACCCTTAGTCCCCAAAGTGATGCCTGGCATAAACTAATTGCTCAGTTAATATTTATGAATGAATGATCCCTTAGTCATTCTGTCATGTTTCTGCCTGTTCCCCATTCCCCTGCCACCATCTGGCTCCATACCAAGTCCCCTTCTTCCCTTGTCCTTTGTGTTACATTCTGGACACAAACTTTCTTTGAAGTTTTCACATGTTTTTGCTTCTTTGTTTTTCTGCTAATAGTGTAAGGAAAGCAGGCAGTGATCAAAAGCTTTTCTTCAAACCTGATACTACATTTCATATATCATTTAACTGATTCTAAGACATATATTAAAGCACATACATATAAGCTCTATGAGATGAGTCTTACAACCAATTTCATAGTGTAATTGGCAGCATTTTTTTCTCTTAGTGCTGTGTAAAATAATGGCCATCTTACAGTCAATGTCATCTTAAATTTGATAAATTCAGGACCTTTTTTTTTTTTTTAAGTCAAATCCTGTAGGTAAAGACAGCGATCACACAGATGTAGATACTAATGGTTAGTCATTGTTCACAGAGGATCAAAGTAGGACATATTTATCTTTCAGAGGAAGTCTGTTTTCAGAATGTGCTGATCCTAACCGTGGAACTCGGACCAAGGCCTCTGGATGACATAGTGTCTAGAAGCCAGTCCCATCAGTGGAAGCTAAGGAAGTAGCAACCCAAGAGGGTTCACTTTACAAGTCATTCTTTTCTCTTTTGCCATTATTACTACTGTCTGAGCCACCTTAATTTTCTCAGACTGTTTTCTGGCCCTGATTAATTTATTGTGGGCTTATTGTGTACCTGGCTGGGGGAAACAACCATGAAAAGGACATGGTTTTGGCCAACTGAAAAAAATCAGGGCTGTAGTTTGGAAGTTGCTGGATTAATGTGCTCTAATAGGAGAGAAAAAGCTATGTGGATGAATAGGGACAGCACAAAGTAAGTGTAATTACTGAGATAAGTAAAAGTGCTTTTGGGAAGAGAGGAACAGATAAGTAATTCCAGGCGATTGGGGCAAACTTATCTCAGAGCGAATGTTTGTACTTGGCGGTGAAGTTTAAGTGCCAGTTCATCAGGTGGAGAAGTGATGGGGTAGGTGGTGTGAACAACATTTTCTGAGAATAGATTGAAGAATTTGTATGCTGAGGAGGGAAGGTGGATGGTGAGGCTGGAGAAAGTAGATTGTAGGTAGTTTGTTGTGCTGAGTCTGGGAAGCTAAGGAATTTCAACTTTTCCTACCCATGGGCAGCCTTTAAAGGTTCTTAATTAGAGGAGTAAATAGGATTAAATTTGCTATCCATGTGAAAATTACAACAGGCATGGAATTCTGATTCAACTCACCTTTATTTGACATCTACAGTGTGCTAGAATTTCATCTATGTTACTTAATTACTAATAGCAACCTTGTGTGATAGGTATTTATCTCCACTTTACGGCTAAGAAAATGGAATCACATAGAGATTAAGCGTCTTGCCTAAATTCATATTAGTAACTGGCAGTAAAAGAAGTTGACAGTTTCTGAAAGTAATGGGAAAAGAACGGGAAGTCTTGCAGGAGCCTTCCCTAGTATTCAGGAATCAAGAGTTAGTTAAATCAGAGTCAGGCTGTATAGATGGTTTCTGATAACATGGTAACATGTTATTTAGAAAACTATATAATGGTTATTGTAAATGAACAGGGCTGGTGGTTTTTAACAGAAGTGTCTAAATGGTCAGGGATATGTTATGACTTCAACATCTTTGTAAATGTCAATGCAAAAGAATGCAGACCCTGAAGGTGGGCATGTGAAAGTGCTTGGCGCCTTGCCTGGCGCCTTATGCAGTTGCTCAGTAACTGCTGAATCAGAACCCAGACAGTGTGGAAGAGGCCTCGGCATGTCCCCGAAGTTAGTATCTTCACATATACATTAATCCAACTGGGGCAAGATTCACTGGTTTTGAATGCCAGACTTTTACGGAAATAGCTGTGTTTTAGTTTGCAGGTTCTGACTTTTAAACAGGTTCAGAAATTCACATGATCAGCAAAAATTTTTTTTTAGGGGGAAAAAAAAAAAAAAAAAACGCTGTAAATACTTTTTAGTAAAGGAAAAAATATATATAAACACCAAAAGCTGCAGTTAGAGGGCATTATTCTTCGTCCCTTTTCTGACTCTTGTCCTGATGGAAAATGCTACTTCGGTACCTCAGTGTGCTTTAATATAAGATACATTAAATTGTGTTCATGGGAGCTTTTCCCTCTGTACTGCTAATACTGTACACTCTGAGAAGAAAATGTGGAAGATAGCAGGTCTGCTGAAACCCTGTTGCCTACCTGTTTTTTTTTTTTTAATGTTTATTTGTTTATTTCTTTGAGAGAGAGAATGCGCGAGCACACTAACAGGGAAGGGGCAGGGGCGGGGGACAGAGGATCTGAAGCAGGCCCTGTGCTGACAGCAGAGAGCCCAATGCAGGGCTCAAACTCACGGCCCGTGAGATCATGACCTGAGCAGACACTTAACCAACTGAGCCACCCAGGTGCCCCCACCTGTGTGTTTTCAGTAGCCTTTTCCTCTGCAACCCTGACAGCCAGCTGTGGTCTATATAAGATACGTGGATACGGGAGCTCCCTCCAACAATTTTTAATTCAGATCTATGTTTTTTGTGGATTTGTGGATTAGCTCTTGTGCCTCTCCCTGCCCCCTTCCCCTCTCACTCTCTCTCTCTATTTGTTTATGAACATCTAGCTAGCAAGTTGTAGAGCTCAAATTAGCATTCGGGTCTATCCGGCTGCCACACCTCCTGCTCTTTCCTCTTCTGTCCACTGTGTCTGAAGGCCCCTGCCCAAATGGAAGAACTGCCATCTGACAGTATGTACTGTCTGCCACCCTGATTCTAAAAAATCCTTTTTTTTCCTTGTCAGTGTCCTTTAATTTTTTTTTAATGTTTTTTTTATTTTTGAGAGAGAGAGAGAGAGAGAGAGAGAGAGACAGACAGAGCGTGAGCAGGGGAGGGACAGAGAGAGAGAGAGGGAGACAGAATCCGAAGCAGGCTCCAGGCTCCGAACTGTCCGTGCAGAGCCCGACGTGGGGCTCGAACTCACAAACCATGATAGCGTGACCTGAGCCGAAGTCAGACGCTTAACCGACTGAGCCACCCAGATACCCCTCCTTGTTGGTGTCCTTGAAAGCTTTGCTCCAGTGAAACAGAGCTTTCTTCTGTCTTCGTTTTCCCCTTTTCTCTCCCTAAATTGTTGCCAGGCTTTGTGATACAAGTCAATAGTAGGATAGCCATTAAATTTTAGTTGCAATCTACCTTATTGAACTGATTCCAATAAAGAGCTGGAACCATTGATTCCAAATGGCCTAGGGCTGGATTTAATAATGACATTTATTTAATTTCACTTACTTATTAATTTATTTTGAAATTAGATTAAAAATTTCTCTATTTGACCCTTACTTCCAATATAGAACTGGAATATAAAACCAAAACATAATTCAGCTAGCTAAACACATTGTTGGGGCAGATATTATGAGCTCCTTTTTATTTGGGGGGGATGGAGAATTTCTTTTCTTTTTGATGATGTGACATTTGACACATATAAATGGAGCATAAAAATAGAATGAACACCTATGAATCTGCTTAGAGTTCACTTAGAGTTACTTAGACTTAAGAAGTAGAAAATTTTAGGTACTACTCAGGCTTCCTGTGTCCATTCCCTGATCACATTCCCCACCCTTCCTCCTGGAAATAAGCACTCTAGAATTTTGTTTATTCTCCCCCATTATTAGCCTTATCTTTTTGCCTGTGGCAGAAAGGTTGTTTTTCTTGTTTGTTACTGTTTCATCTTAACCTTGGGTAGATAGCTGTTCTAAAACAAAAATTTAGCATATTAAATTACAAGCTAATGTACATAAATGTCTAAGTATGTCTGGATAGAGTTGATTTACATGCATATGTAATCAAACTCTGTAATAAGGTTTGGGCCCAGGCAACTACAGAACTGTGTTTATAAAATCTTATAAAAAAAGCTCTTTCGTTTTACTGAATATGTAGTATCCTTCTGGTAGGTACTTTGCTTTGTCTTTTCCAGCATTACTGTTGTGTTTTACTCCTCATACATTTGTCAATAGAAGGGGGGAAAAATCACTTGTCAATATAGCACTTGTGTTGTGTTCTCTGACTTTGCTAGTTATATTTATAAAATTGAAATTTTCAAATTTTATGTATTTTAAAATCAAATTTTTTTTAGTTTAATTTTTTGAGTAATGTTCAGAATTTAGAAGAGTTGTAGAGTCATGCATTTAGGTTATAGTGTCTTTTACGTAGTATTTGAAATGACATTTCCATAAAATTTTTTGATATTTTATATTTATTTATTTTCCTGTGTACTTAGTATTCAGTGTAAGAGATAGCACTTGGTATCTTTTTTTTTTTAATTTTTTTTAATGTTTATTTCTGAGAGAGAGAGAGAGAGAGAGCACAAACAGGGGAGGGGCAGAGAGAGAGGGAGACACAGAATCCAAAGCAGGCTCCAGGCTCTGAGCTATTGGCACAGAGCCCGATGAGGGGCTCGAACTCACAGATCGCAAGATCATGACCTGATCTGAAGTCAGACGCTCAACTGACTGAGCCACCCAGGTGCCTCACTAAATATCTTTTTAAAAAACAAAAAAAATAGCTATTGTTATTTAGTAGTGAAGTAACTATAGATTACCATTATTATATATAATGAAGTTCAGATTGAAGATCAGTTAGTTTTCTAAGGAATATATCTTAGAATATATCGTAGATAAGACTTTGAAGGGAGATATTTCCTTGAATTTGTAGAACTTAATTAAATGCCATTAGGGTAAAAATCTAGCTCTTTTAACCATATAAGCTTCTTCCCTCATTACAGAAATATTGCCTTCTATCTTTGAGAATAATTGAGACATGTCTTAGGAGCTGAAAATGAAAAGAGCTCATTCTTCTTTTCCAGTTTGAATTAAGGAAAAGGACAGGTAAAGACCGAGAAACTTAAATTAAATTAAATGAAATCTTGTCATCAGTAGGCTCTGTTCTTATCCAGTTAGGCTAGTTATAGCCAGAGCTGGGTCTTAGCAGACAACGCAAGGCAGCCGGTTAGAAGTGGTCATCCTTGGGGCGCCTGGGTGGCGCAGTCGGTTGAGCGTCCGACTTCAGCCAGGTCACGATCTCGCGGTCCGTGGGTTCGAGCCCCGCGTCAGGCTCTGGGCTGAGTTCGAGCCCCGCGTCAGGCTCTGGGCTGATGGCTCGGAGCCTGGAGCCTGTTTCCGATTCTGTGTCTCCCTCTCTCTCTGCCCCTCCCCCGTTCATGCTCTGTCTCTCTCTGTCCCAAAAAAAAAAAAAAAACGTTGAAAAAAAAATTAAAAAAAAAAAAAAAAAAAAGAAGTGGTCATCCTTAGTAGGACATGAGTAAAGCTGAATATACAACCAGCTAGACCTGCATCACAGGAGTTATGACGGATCCAGTAAAGAGCTGAAATATGGGTAGGATCAATCTAACTAAGATCCTTGACTGAATTTTTAGAAATCTTACTGCGGAGGGGCGCCTGGATGGTTCAGTTGGCTAAACGTCTGACTTGGGCTCAGGTCATTATCTCCCAGTCCATGGGTTCAAGCCCTGCATCAGGCTCTGTGCTGACAGCTCACAGCCTGGAGCCTGTTTGGGATTCCGTGTCTCCCTCTCTCTCTGCCCTTCCCCCACCCATGCTCTGTCTGTCACTCTCAAAAATAAAGAAACATTAAAAAAAATTTTTTTTAAATCTTACTATGGAATGAATCTTACCAATTTGGTGGGATGAGAGATGCAGGAATGCTCAGAAACTAAAGTGAATGAGTCTTGCACTCTGAAATATTCTAGAATTATTTCACTTTATCACAGAGTCAGAGCTGTATCTGTCTCATACGTAGTACCAAGCTTTTAAAACAGGTCTTTTCCTGGTGTGCCAGGCAGGCTGTGTCTTAATCTAGGCATATATGTATTCATGTATGTCTTCAGGATTCTTTAGTGTGCAAATTTAGCCTGTGTATGCACGAACCATTCCATTTCATCCACATGTAGGCAAACTAGCTAAAAACTTTTTGCTATTGAAGTTCTTTGTCCAGTATTTTCTTTTCACTCTTTTTTTAAGAGACTGTTGACTAAAATTTTTCTTTGGTTTGGTTACATCAGTTTTTTTTTTTTTTTTTAAACCATCAATCTTAGTTTCTTTATATATATTACTTTTTTCGTTAGGATGGACGTTTGAAGCCAGGAGATCAACTTGTCTCAATAAACAGGGAATCTATGATTGGTGTATCCTTTGAAGAAGCAAAAAGCATAATTACCAGAGCCAAGTTAAGGTAACTCTCCTATCCATAAAGTAGAATGAGTTTTTTAGCATGTCTTCTCAAAAATAGTAATTTAAGAGACTTAAATACTTTAGACCCTAAAAGAAGTATATTTTCATAATATTTGAAACATTATCTTAAAATTCAATTGTACCATATCCATAACCTATCCATAAAGTTATTGCTTTTTAATGCTAGGTCAGAACCTGCTTGGGAGATAGCCTTCATAAGACAAAAGTCGGATGGCAGTCATCTAGAAAATCCATCTTGTACATCCCTTTTACAAGCTTCAGGAGAATATGGACCACAAGCCTCAACATTTAGCCTTCTTCCTTCTCCCCCTGAAATACTAATTCCAAAGACTTCATCTACTCCCCAAACTACAGATACCATTTTATCTTCTTTTAGGAGAAATCAGGTAATCTTACATTTCTCTGTATATTTATCCGGTCTGTATATTTTTATGTTTGTTACATACACATAGAATTATAATTTCGGCAATGCAGTTTATTTACTTGAAAGATCTTTTCTTTTTTTCCTGCTTAAGAATTTTATGCTGTGCCGTGTCAATAATACAGTTTTTCAAGTCAGTGTGTCTTTGGTTCAGAAAGTCAAGATCAGGGAGGGCCTTGCAAAGATATGCCTAGATAGCACTCAAAACTGTGTTAGGCATGTCATATTTATTTTCAGAAAATGTCTAATGGTTTCTTGTTATTCCTATTTTCTGCTTGACTGAAGACAGGCAGTCTACCTTTTTGTTCTTAGCTTATTCTCCTGCACAGTGAGACAGTAATCCTGATTACCCAGTGTAGGTGGATATGGTTCCCTCACGTGTGTATGCTAATACCTAGTTCACCCCAGTAGAATCACACAGAAGGAGGAGTTTCTACATCAAAATCAGCAGTTCATTACTAATTGCTGCAGTGCCCTAACAAATCAAAGTTAAAACAAATAGAGCATATACTCTTAAATTCCATGTTAGCTATAGAACAAAATAGGAAACTCAGGTAGGCTTTCAATGAATGGAATAAAATTCATCAAAGGTAATTTCAGTTTCAGGTGCCTGCTAATAAGATGCAGAGTGTAATATTATCTGTCAGCCTCTTCTACTTTTTTTATTTGGGGTTATAATACCTTTCCAAAGATAAGGTACATGGCCTTATGTTTTGTTGTCCTTGGACAGCATAGAGCTGAAAGCAGTTGTTACCTTTAATTCTGAAATGCTTTGCTTGAAGATAAATATACCAAAATTTTAGAGATTTCATATTTTTTGGACCACAGCTTTAATCTTATAAACCATTCTTTTTATGTTAACGTGAGCTTCTAGTCTGGTCTTTGACCTACTTTAGAAAATGACATTTTATATTCTTCCTTTTCTTTCATAGATAAAAACTGGATACAAGAAAACAGAACAGACTCCAATTACTTCTTCAGAAAACAGCCCTACGGATATGTCTAATACAGGTAAATGCACATTTAATTCCTCTTTACTGTTATTTCTTTCAATTACTCTTTCTCAACGAGGAGTACATAATGTGACTTAATAGACTTTAAAGAAGGGTGCATTATGCCTTTTTTCCTTCAATGAATAAAAGAGTAAAATGAATGTATTGTGCAGTGGTCCTTGTTCGATTATGATTTTTATTAGAAATTTTCCTTAACAAAGAGTTGAAATTTTAAGATGCATTATCATAGCGGTATCTGTGAAGCTGTAATAACCAATGGACGGTTGAAACCAAATAATGTAAACTCGCCTTTAAATCAAGATTAGGCTGCCTTGTCCTTTTAGTGAAATACTGATGAGGTTTATTAAACCCACCTTTAAGAGGTATTATAGATAGGAGCATAGCTTAAGAAATATGTTTTTTTAAGAAGAGATTATTATAGATGTAAGTTAGAAAGAACATCAATGTTATGAATTGAATATTATTGCTTATGATTACCATAAAATGATTTACTGACTTTTTCAAACAATGAAGTATTAACTGTGTAACCTACATAAGAAAAGAATTTTTATCAAACTGTAAAGTATCTGTTAGTGGCTGAGATATCAAGAAAAAAAAGCCTTCCTTTTAAATTACCTCCAAAAATTAAGTACTACAACAACAATCAAAAAGCCATGCTTATAGAAAGGAAATTTTAATTACATATGTTTAAATTATAATGCAAACTGTTACCTGTATATTTTAATTTTTAATGGCATTAATCTAGATCAAAATTGTAAAATAAGGACAAGTTAGTATAAATTATATAGTATGATAGTCCACTTGGGCTACTGTAACAAAATACCACAGACTGGGTGGCTTATCAACAACAGACATTTATTTCTAACAGTTCTGGGGGCTTGAAGTCCAGGATTATGGTGTTGGCAGGGTCCCGGTAAGAGCCTTCTTCAGGTTGCAGGCTTACCATCATGTCCTCATGTGGGGAGGCAGTAGGAAAGCCTATGGGATCTCTTTTATAAGAACACTAATCCCATCCATGAGCTCCTCTCTTATCACCTAAGGCATCTCCTAATGCCATCATCTTTGAGGGTTAGGGTTTCAACATGTGAATGTGGGGAGGACACAAACATTCAGACCACAGCACACAGGCACCACACTTAACAGGAACTTAAAGCGGATTCCATAGTGGTTTCCTCTGATTTGGAGCAGTATTTACCAGTGGGTCGGCAGCAGTCTTTAGCCATAAATTATATGCCCTTTTACTGGGTGGAGCCTGTTGACTCTTAGAAACTTTATTAGTATTATCCCCTTAATGTAATTAATTTCTATTCTCTGGATGTATTGTTTTTTCTCATGTGAGAAAAAAAAAGGTAAATGAAAAAAACAAACGATGGTGAGGATACATTTATATAACATATTTTTAATTTGGAAAGTAATTGAGGGGCACCTGGGTGGCTCAGTCGGTTAAGCATCTGACTTCAGCTCAGGTCATGATCTCACGGCTTATGAGTTTGAGCCCCACGTCTATCTCTGTGCTGACAGCTCAGAGCCTGGAAACTGCTTGGGATTCTGTGTGTGTCTCTCTCTCTTACCCTCCCCTGCTCACGCTCTGTCTGTCTCTCTCTCAAAAATAAAATAAACATTAAAACAAACAAACAAAAAAAGAAAGTAATTGAACTACTCAATGCTTCTCAGTCTTTTATTAATTCAAGAAGCATTTACTGAGTATGTCCTATATGTAGAAAACATAGTTCAGTAGGAATTATGAAGGAGTTAGGATATTTTCCATGAACTATTTAATAGTCTATGGTGAAATAAAACATGGAGTTAAAAAAAAACTTTCATTATTCAGATTAGAACATATATACGTATGTGTCTATTTTATTGAATAACTGCTGTTTGCAGTGTTCTTTGTTAACTGGAGCAGGATGTGAGTGGTCTTCATGCTCAGAGGAACATACTGTTTTGTCACAAACAGTGCAAAGACATGAAGGAAGTGGATTGAGGAGAGAAATGGGTGAGCGTGGTGTAGGGAAGGCACAGGCTCTGAATGCAAATGTCAGACCCAGACGTTCATGTCTTTGCTCCTAAATTATCAGCTGTGTGACTTTGAAATAGTCGCCTAGTGGGTCTTTGTGAGCTAGTACTCCTGTGTGAAATCATGCACATCAGGCACTTAACACTGTAATTGGTACATAGCATATGCTCAGTAAAGTTTGCTGTTACTAATATTACAGAACCCACAGACTAAGGTGTAGCTCAGATAATATTCCAGGGCATGTTTTTAGAGCAGAAGCAAAAGCTCCCATCCTTTAATTCAATTCTGCATCCTCCCGCCACCCCCCAAAACTAGTACATAGTAAAGGATTTGCCACAACATGCAGAATTCTTAGCAAAAAACAGACATCATCCAGATCTTGAAAGAAGTGGTAAACATCATTCGATGGATGAAGGAGATCATCCCAAGTGAAGAGGTACCATGAGCAATAGTAAAGAACTAAGGACCAGCTAGGTGTCAGATGATCCTAGGAGGCAGATCTGATTAGAGCAAAGGGATCCCAGAGCGATGAATAAAATGAAGTAAATTTACATCAGTGACTAAAATAGACAATACCATATTTTGTAATAGAAAAATGATTTAATGAAAAATACATTTGAGTGAGTAAGCTGTATGAAAAGTAAATATTAAAATGCAATTAAAACAGAACAGTTTCCTAGGGTAGAATTAGCATTGAGTTAGTCCTAGATTTTTACTTTCACATAAATGTCGTAGGCCAAATGTTTCTGTGGGGGGAAAAAAAACCAAAATCAACTCTAAATTATCTCTAGGTAACTTATCTATGTTGTGATTTGTCTGTTATAAGCACTTAATTATAGATTGTTCCCAAATTAGACCATTAACTGTCACATCTAAATTCCTTTGGCCAGCTGGTATTTATTAAAAAAATGTAAACAAGTTTGGGGCGCCTGGGTGGCGCAGTCGGTTAAGCGTCCGACTTCAGCCAGGTCACGATCTCGCGGTCCGTGAGTTCGAGCCCCGCGTCAGGCTCTGGGCTGATGGCTCGGAGCCTGGAGCCTGTTTCCGATTCTGTGTCTCCCTCTCTCTCTGCCCCTCCCCCGTTCATGCTCTGTCTCTCTCTGTCCCAAAAATAAATAAAAAACGTTGAAAAAAAAAAAAAAATGTAAACAAGTTTTAATGTTAACCTCAACAAAAATTAATTGAGGCAAATCTACCTCTGTTCCCATCTCAAAATTATTCCAAAGTGTAAAACTGGTTAGAATTTTAAAAATCCACACACTAGTCGAATATGTTTTTAACAACTTTTCTATTATATAAATTTATTTCAGAACCCACAGCCATTTGGTTACCTATTGCTATAAGGTAACCAACACATGATCTTATAAGTGGGCTGAAAACATACTAAAGACATTCCTAAAAAAATTAGTAAAGAATTATTGCGTAAAGAAATGTTATCGTTGCTTTAACTTTGCCATAACACAAACCACAGTCCTCCCACACTAAGGTTTTAGAACTGAAACCAAATAGTGATAGGGAAAGATATCCATGGAGGGTTCATGGTACAAACCAAATGGTTTTGATCCTGCCCTCTTAAACATTCTCTTTCTTCTCCTAAAAAGAGGAATAGAAAAGAAGATCCAAGAGAATAATAAGCCATCCTTTGAAAATCCTCACTCCCCTAGAGAGGAGCAAATCAAGAGCTTGAGGCCAGAATTGAGAGATGTCACTGGCAAATGGGAAAAGCTGTCTGTCTATGGAGGCTTTTCAGGTCAAGCTATTCTGAATTACCAAAGCATGCCAGATTTATGCACAAATCCTCCTAAGGTTTTGACTCAAAGATATAGGTTTAGGGGAAGGTCATCTGAAAGAAAGTGAGATTTTGTTAAGCCATGATTGCATATTGTTCAATGGGGGGGTTAGTGTAATTTTACATTAAATCTTTTAAAATATTTTGCTTTGTTAATATTAACAATATTCGATAGTGTTCATTAATAGTTTTCTATGGTTTTTTATTTTACCTTTACAATCCCAGTAAGGTGGACTCTTTTATTCTACTTTACAGATGAGAAAACCTGATAAAAGATACAACACTTAAGAATAATGGCTTTGGGGCACCTGGGTGGCTCAGTCGGTTAAGTGTCTGACTCTTGATTTGGGTTCAGGTCATGATCTCACAGTTCTTGGGATCGAGCTGTGCTGACAGCATGGAGCCTGCTTGGGATTCTGTCTTCCTCTGTCTCTGTTCCTCCCTGACTCTTGCTTGCTCTCTTACTTGCACTCTCTAAACAAACAAACAAAAGAAAAAGAATAATAGCTCTGGGAGTCACAAGAGTTTAGAAACCTGACATGGTCACCTACTAGCTATGTGATCATAGGCTAGTTTCTTTATGTTTTTGGGCCTTGATCTCTTCATCTTTTCAATGGGAATAGCAACATATATGTCATATGGTTATAGTAAAGCTTAATGAGTGTATCTATATGAAGTACTTAATGCACTGCCTAGCTAAAAGTAAGCGTGAATAAGAGCTGATCTTCTGTTAATTTCCACTGTTACACATAGCAAATTTTTATGCTTAGATCTAGGAGAATGTAGGTGAGAATGAAGGTCTTAGTGTGGGTTGGATGCTGTGTGTGTCCCTGTCCTTCCCTCTCTGTCTGCTCTCTCTCCCTCCCATCCCCCATCCCTTCCACACATTTACACTTGAATTGAGTAATTTACTCCCAGGATTAAGATTATTGGTCTGAAATCATAATTAAGTTAGCTTGGGTCCACCTAGTATTCATGTGCCTTAACTGCAGGTCAGGCACCAAGCTGAAGGTCATTGTCAAGCCTCACAAATCCATACCTTAAAAATGAAAAATAAAAGTTTGACTTATCTGCTGTTGGGTCTTCTATACCACTCCATGCCGATCTTTTGTGCCACACTATAGGTTTGGCACAGAATTTCACTTAAGAGAAAAAAATATAGATACAGATATATAGATATATACTATTTTTTGTCTCATAGCTAAAAATTAGGTATCATGTTAACAAAAGAGACTTTGCTGCTTTTATCGGAATTGTATAATAGAAGTCTATTATACTAAAATCACGCTTGCTTAAGGTTTGATTCCACTTGAAACTAAAAGTCAGTAACCATTTTTTTTATGATCTTGACACCTATAAGCTATATTCAAGATTTTACATAGAATGTTAAGGATGTGTTAAAGGTTTAGAGGAAGACTATTTATTTTCATATGCGCTTCTTATGTTCTTAAGAAAGAGAATGCAAATCATTTTGTACTTAGAGACAGATGCTCTGAGAAATTTAAAAAAATTAAAACACTGCATAAAGATGTGACATTTCAAAAAGTTTTTTCTCTTCCTCTTGTTTCTATGTAGAACTAGTAAAATACCATTTAGAAGTGTATTTAGAATAGTGACAATTTAGATGTAAGGATTGACATGAATTACAGGAATTTGTTTCACAAACTTTGTCATATTAAAACAAATAATTTTTCGGGGCTCCTGGGTGCCTCAGTCGGTTAAGTGTCCGACTCCTTTGATTTTGGCTCAGGTCATGATCACACGGTTTGTGAGTTCTAGCCCCACATCGGGCTCTGTACTGACAGTGCAAAGCCTGCTTGGGATTCTTTCCCTTTATCTCTGCCCCTCCCCTCCTTGCGCTCTCTCTTTCTCTCTCTCTCTCTGTCTCTGTCTCACAACATAAATAAACTGAAAAAAAATGAAAAAAAAACAACAAATAATTTTTCAAGGTCTAGTCCCTTGTGGCGTCTGGTCTCTTACTCATGCAGCAAGGACAAAGGCACATCTAAATCATCAGTGGAGTTTGAGAAGGTTGTTAGGATGGGTGAGAGGTGTATGAAATTTAATTCTTGAAAGTCCATCTATGCTCCTTGAAATATAACCCTTCTGTAAAATAAGAAATAGGATTTTTGGTTCCAGAAGTTCTGAGTCTATCATACTTAAGGTGCAAACTTGAAACAATTTGCATTTATGAGTTTTTCCTTAGTACCTTCAGAACTCCCCTAACAAAACCCCATTTGCCTGTCAAAGAAGTATCACGATCTTTTTGAATTCCTAATACGATTTTACTTATTTGGAAGAAAAAAGACTTCGGTTTACAACGAGTAAGACATGATGATGATGGGGTAGTGGTAGGATATATGTTTGTCTTTTAAATTAATATTTCCATGGGACTTAATGCGTAATTGGCCATTCTTTTTATATCATATCTTTTAATGCTTTAGTGAAGCTGATTGATATAATACATTTTAGATTTAAAGAAAAAAAAATCATGAAAACAAAAGTGAAAACTGCCAACTGATTAGCCAGAATTATTTTTGAACAGCAGGAACCCAGAACACATTCTGTCAAATGAAAAGTTCTATTCCAATTAAATTTCCAATTAACGTGCACCCTGTTGTCTCTTAGATATTGCCCCTGCCTGGACTGATAATTATGGACCACAAGGAAAGAAGATTTCCCTAAATCCTTCTGTTCGCCTTAAGGCCGAGAAACTGGAAATGGTAAATACTTTAAATTTCCCTTTTTCTTCCATAAAACAACAGTGAGAAAGTATTCTTATTCTTTGAGAGGGTAAAGAACTAAAGCCATTACTTTCTTGAAGAGTTAACTTATTTGCAATTAAATGAATGGCAGTTTGGGTTTTAATTATTTATGTTTGAGTTGAGCAGCCAACTCAGGAGTACAAAATAGAAATAAAACCTTTGGTAACTAAATTGACACCAAATTAATCAGTTTCCTCCTGTGCAGGAGTAAGACAAATGTGATGTTTTACAATGTAGAATCAAAGGGAACATGGAATAAATTATGACAAAGTGTATGTAAAAGCAGTAAGTGCAAGGAAACAATTCTCCATTATTTAAGCTTTTAAAAAGCAAAGGGAAACTAAATCCTAAACAACAAAATAGTCAGATGCTCACTAAATACAAAGAAAATGGTAGAATGTACTTGGAGGTGCCAAAAAATAGTCCTGGGGAGAGTAAAGTATTGTATGTGAAAGAAACCTAAGGTGATTAAAAAGGAAGAATTAAAAGTAGAAAAGCATTTTAGAGCTTTTCCTGTCAGGTCACCAGGGAGCTTACAGCAAAAATGTGCAGTGTTTTTTGTTTTTTGTTTTTTTTTATTTTTTTATTTTTTAACGTTTATTTATTTTTGAGACAGAGAGAGACAGAGCATGAATGGGGGAGGGGCAGAGAGAGAGGGAGACACAGAACTGGAAGCAGGCCCCAGGCTCTGAGCCATCAGCCCAGAGCCCGACGCAGGGCTCGAACTCACGGTCCGTGAGATCGTGACCTGAGCTGAAGTGACCTGAGCTGAAGTCGGACGCTCAACCGACTGAGCCACCCAGGCGCCCCTTGTTTGTTTTTTAATATGAAAGTGGATATAGGGCTGAAGGTCCACAGCCTCTGTTTTCCTGTCAGTTTTTGTGGATAAGGATTTTTTACATTTTAGGAGGAGTTGAAAGTGCATAGCTACAATCAATACACATTGCACTTATTCCCATATTCACATCTTTGCATGGTCCTATACCAGTGCCGTTTTTGTAGTCAATTTAAATCTTAACCATTGTTCAAATTGTAACTCAGTTCCAGTCCCTGTGTCTATTATAGTTGTTTCCCTTGTTTTGCACATCTACATCACTTAACATCACATCGTAGTGCTGAATACTCTTATGTGTATTTTGTTTTGACAGTGAGATAAAGTTTCTTCACAGCAGTATCTAGTACACCCACCACTGTTTAAACACTTGGTTTGTGCTCATTAAAACTTTCCCATTATTAAGTACTTAAGATATCTCCCTTAGATTTTCAAACTCCTGGCTCTCTTCTGCTAACGTGTACTCTCTTTTTATTGGTGGCTGGATTATTTGAGGTTTAAAAAATCTATAAATGACTAAAAAATAAAGTTATTGTTTTTTAATGATGTTGCTTTAATATGCATTTCTGAACATCCAATATTTAATACTAACCATTTCTCTGGGTAAGGAGAAAGTTATCCAGCTAATAACTACTTGGCAGCCTTGTTCTTTTATTTGATTTAAGCTTTCCTAGTGATGAGGGAGCATAGGGCAAGCTGAGGGCAAAGTACAGGCTAACAGCATCCCCCCCTCTAGGTGGGATGTGTGTGATATTCCTCAGACACTCCTGGCTGCCCAAGAACTGGGGAAAGGAAAGAAAGCAAGTTGTTGACTGATAGAGATCACAGTCATGCAGGAGAGGTGTCTGCTTCAGTTTTACGGGTAAATTAGTAAACTACAAGTAAAGGGCAATCTTATCCATACCTAATCTCCAGAAACCTATAGACTGTTTCCTGGAGCCCTAATATCACCCTCATCAAGATGTAAGGGGGTTTAAGTGCCGGCCATGGTGATGTGGGAAACAAAGGCAAATGAAAAATTAAATTCCCTTACTGCCTACAGTCCATTGACAAGTCCTTGAACCAGGCAGAGTGACCTCCCTCTAGGAGCTCAGCTGCCTCAATGATGACACTTTGCTAGGGACAAAAGGGAATCTTGGCTTAACATTAGTCCTGACACCCCATCCTGTAAGTCTACTTTAACATATAAAAATTCCTTTGGTAACCTTCCTTTATCTCAACTCCCCCAAGATATATGCTGGCAATCATACTCCAAGCATATGACTCCCTGATGTACATCTGAAGGGTCTCATGACTAGATTTTACTAAACAGTAATAAATAGCATTTTCCTAACAACAGCTAGCCCCTCAAGGTCCTGGAAACCTTGCTTCCAAAATTCCTTAGAGACTTACACTGTCCCTAACCCCCTCCCAACCTGAGAGTAGACAGTTACCCGTCACAACCCCAGTGCAGCTCTTTCTGCCCATGGGTCCTGTCCCCGTACTTTAATAAAATCACCTTTTTGCACCAAAGACATCTTCAAGAATCCTTTCTTAGCCATCAGCTCCAAACTCCCATCATCACCCCATAACCGCATGACTAGCACATGCTATTTTTTAATCTAATTATCTTAGAGATAAGAAAATCATCTAAATTTATACAGACTCTGAGAAATTTGAGTTGTTTTACTGTTGAATCAGAATTTTTAGGTTTTGGTCCTCCTTTTAGCATAAACAAATTGTTTTTCTGGAAAAATAAAATGGCAGTTTTACAGTAATGGCAACCCATGTTCTGTGTAAATTCAGCGTTTTTATTCAAAATATATTAGTGACTTTATTTAGTAGAGCATTCTTTGTTTTCAGAGTTTGAAACTGTATCTTACTTAATAAGAATTTTTTTTCCCCAAAATCCAAATTAGCTCCTATCTACCAAAATATTTGCTGAGCTACCTTTCCTTTTTCGTTTAGTTGCATAATAATATAATAATATCTGTATCATTCCATTTGAAATAGGTCCTTCTATTTCAGTTGCTACTTTGCAGACAGATTCAGTAACAGATAAGGCCAATGTGATTAAATATTTAAAATGAAATAAAATTATCTTTTTCCTTTATCTTCTGTAAATATATTACATATAGCATCTAGGAAATTATTATAATAAAATTTCACAAGGAAAAGGTATTGACTGACCATGTGATTATTAAGTAATTAGCCTACTCAGTACAATTTTTATGAAAGACGAGAGGTTAGAATTTGCTGAAGCAAATTACCTGTCAAGACATATACATATATGGCATTGTCTTCATGAAATCCTCTATGTTTTACCAGTCTACTTAGACGATTTTGTATCAGGATATACTGGAAAGTGATTTCTAATACAGAACTACTTATCTCTTAATTCCTTGCCTGAAAAATGGATTGCCTTTTTGCCTGAGGATGATGTAATTTTACAGATATTTTAAAATAAGTTCACCATAGTTATTTGCAGTGCCATATTTTTTTAAGTATTTTTATGAGTACTGTGGGTCTCATTTAATCCTAATGTTAAACCTGTAAGTAGACATAGTAAACACAGCAAATAGGTATACAATTTATTAGTTGGCTTGAAGACAAAGAATTACTGTACTTGTATGCTATCTGTATTTTTGTACCTAAGAAAGATGCTTTGGGATACAGATGCCATTTCGCTGATATTTACATTACCTCTTGCCATTTCTGTAACATTTGAAGAAAGCTGTAGTGAGCAACGGCATACCCAGTGTCTGATTACAGTTAATGAGATGTTCTTTGTATTAGGTTGGGAAGTATGTGATGAATATTGTAAAGAAGTTAATTTTTTTTTAAATTCATCATTCAGACATTAGAGTTAAGGGCATTTATTTGTCCAATTAACAAATTTGCATTTTTGCCAAAGGTTAAAAGATGACATTCATTATTATTCAAGAAATTTTTGGAACCTATTTTTTGACCAGAAATAGATTATTTCCTGCTTATATTTATGAACTTACCTCACTGACATGCTGTATTCATCTAGAATAAATTTCTCAAGTTTAGTTCTAGGTCAGTTTCCATTGTAGCTGATTTTATTTTGTAATTATTATTACTTAGTATAAAAATAATCATATACTTTTATTTATTTATTTATTTTTAGAGAAAGAGCACAAGTAGGGGAGAGTGACAGAGAGGCAGAGGGAGGGAGAGAGAATCTTAAGCAGGCTCCATACTCAGTGCAGAGCCCCCACAGGGCTCAATCCCATGACCCTGGGATCATGACCTGAGCTGAAATCAAGAGTCGCATGCTCAACCAACTGAGCCACCAGGCGCCCCAATAATAATCATATATTGCTTACCTTCTGTGACAGGTGTTTTGTTTGCTTTACTTCTGTAAAGTTGTTTTTATTTCTTTATATGAAAATATCAGTCATACACAGAATGATTATATTGTGCATGTACAGCTTAAAGAATACTAAAACAAACACACCTGTACCCACCACATAGCTAAGAATGAGAATTTTTGACATTGCCTGTGTGTTTCTTCTTGATCATATACACCTCTCTCTCTCCCCAAGAGATAACTCTTCTAAATTTCAAGCTTATCATTCATATGCTTTTTAAAAGTTGATTTACTAAAACATGATGAGGTCAAAATGTTTATTTACCTTCATCTGTACTTGAGGTGTTGCCAAAATTTTCACTTCCTTTTCTCTGGTTCCTAAAAAAATGCGTGACTCATAGTAACTGCTCAGAAAGTAATTGTTGGATTGGTGCATTGATTTGTAAAGTAGCATTCCCACTAGTCTTATGCAGACGTTCCCATGGCTCCACATACTTAATAGTTTGTGTAATTATAATACATTTTTACTTATTTCTACCATTTTATTAAAATAATACTTTTGTTCTATTACTTCTTCCCCTTCCCCCTTTATTGTATTCTTTGGTTTGGTTATGTTTGAATATTTGGTTGGTTGTTTTTGCATTTTATTTTTTCTCCCCTAACTTATTTAGAAATTATGAGGCACCTGGGTAGCTCAGTTGGTTAAGCATCTGACTTCAGGTCATGATCTCATGGTTTGTGGGTTCAAGCCCCGTGTTGGGCTCTGTGCTGACAGCTCAGAGCCTGAAGCCTGCTTCTGTTTCTGTGTCTCCCTCTCTCTTTGCCCCTCTCTCACTCATTCTCTCTCTCTCTTTCTAAAATAAATAAACATTTAAAAATTTTAAAAAGGAAATTATGCCTTCTTTTGCTATTCTTTTAGTGATTACCTTAAAAGTTCAACATGTATCTTGAACTTAATCAGTCTAAAGTTAATAAAATCTTCACCGTTCTTTTGAACATACAGGGCATGTATGATACTTTAACTCTGATAAGCCTCTTCCAAACTTATATGCGTATTATTGCTTAGTATTTTAGCTTTAGTGAGACACTGTTTCCTTCTTTTTAAAAATTTTTTTAACGTTTATTCATTTTTGAGAGACAGAGACAGAGCACAAGCGGGAGAGGAGCAGAGATAGAGGGAGTCGCAGAATCTGAAGCAGGCTCCAGGTTCTGAGCTGTCAGCACAGAGCCCTATGTGGGGCTCAAACCCATGAACCACAAGATCATGACCTGAGCTGAAGTCGGACATTAAACCGACTGAGCCACCCAGGCACCCCGACATTGTTTCTTTAGTTCACTGTATCTTTGCAGCCATCTTATATTTCCTGTTGAGTTTCTAATTTGTTATTATCTACCTGCTGTTTTTATACTAATAGCTCGTTTCTTTTACTCTCGATTTACCTTTTTTTAACTTAAAAAAGATAAAATATAGTACATACATATAAGGGACAGTTATTATTGAGCTATAAAAGGAAAAAAGTTCTTAATTTTTTTTTTTTTAACATTTATCTATTATCAAGAGACAGAGAGAGACAGAGCATGAGCATGGGAGGGGCTGAGAGAGAGAGGGAGACACAGAATCCGAAGCAGGCTCCAGGCTCCGAGCTGTCAGCACAGAGCCTGACGTGGGGCTCGAACTCACAAACTGCGAGATCACTGGCCTGAAGCGAAGTCAGACGCTTAACCGACTGAGCCACCCAGGTGCCCCAAGGAATGAAGTTCTAATGCATGCTCCAACATAGATAGACCTTGAAACATTAAGCTAATGAAAGAAGCAGACAAAAAGCCACAATGATATGATTCTATTAATATGAAACGCTCAGAATTGGCAAATCCATAGAGACAGGATATAAATTAGTGGTTGCCTGGAGCTAGGGGGACAGGGAAATAGCAAGTGACTGCTGGTGGGTATAGAGTTTCCTTTTAAGGCAATGAAAATGTTCTACAGTTTGTGGTGATTGATGCCCAACTTGTCAATGTACTAAAAACTATGCAACTATACCCTAAAATCATGAACCTTATGATAGGTGAATTACATCTCAAGAAATCTTGTTATTAAAACAAAAAGTTACATATTGATTTGTATAGTATGATACTATTTATACAAAACCCAAAACTTAAAATATTTTATAAACATATATTTAAAAAATATAAAATAATGGTATACAAACATACCTGGCAATTGTCCATAAGAGACTCCATAAAGAGAATATAAAAAAGTAAAAGGTTATGCCAAAAACTGGGAGAAAATATTTGTAATACTTATAACATTAAAAAATACTGCTATCAGGGCGCCTGGGTGGCTCAGTCGGTTGGGCGGCCGACTTCGGCTCAGGTCATGATCTCACAGTCTGTGAGTTCAAGCCCCGCATTGGGCTCTGTGCCGACAGCTCAGAGCCTGGAGCCTGTTTCAGATTCTGTGTCTCCCTCGCTCTCTGACCCTCCCCCGGTCATGCTTTCTCTCTGTCTCAAAAATAAATAAACGTAAAAAAAAAAATTAAAAAAAAAATACTGCTATCTAAAATATTTTTATTAAAAAATTTGTTTTAATGTTTATTTTTGAGAAAGAGCGAGAGAGACAGAGCATAAGCAGGGGAGGGGCAGAGAGAGGAAATATAGAGTCCGTAGTAGGCTCCAGGCTCTTAGCTGTCAGCACTGAGCCCGACATGGGGCTCGAACACACGAACTGTGAGATCGTGACCTGAACCGAACTCAGACACTTAACCAACTGAACCTGAACCACCCAGGCGCCCTGAAAATATTTTCAGAAGTCCTACCATCATTCAAAAAAAAGAAAAAGAAAAAAGACCCACCAAAACTACTCCTAAGTAAGGAGTAAAACCCTACAGAAAGTTTTAGATGTGTACAAGAATGTTCATTGTTGCATTGTTAGTAAGCAGAAAACCCCAATGTACAGGAGTCAGGGATGAATAAATTGTGGAATGTTCCTCTAATCAGATATTTATCAGTGAAGATGAATATGCTGATGTTACAAGAGTACATAGCAATATGGAGGAATGACGAAACCATTCCTACTCTAAAGGAGTAGGAATATATCACCTGAATTCAGCAGTACTGGCAGTTTTGTACTTCTTAGATGGATTCATGGAATTTTTAAGTTATTTTCCTGCCTTAAGGCATGTATATCTGTTATATATTTGTTTTTAATATATATCAAATGTTATATAGTAAAATACTTGGGAATATTAAACCAAAAGTGTGACAGGTATTACCTGTAGGGAGAAATTCAAAAGGTTAAAAGAAATTCAAAAGTTAAAAGTTATACAATGTTTTGCTATATTCAAAATTTGAAATATATGTATACTTAAGTGCTAATGCACTATCACAGCAGTTTTGAAATGCATGCAAGAGATGTAAAATGTACAGAATAGAAACCTATAATATGTTAATACTTTTTAAGTAATGTACAACACTGTATGTAATAATTGCTGTAAATAAAGTAAATAAACACATAATTTATGTATATTTAATATATAGGTGTATGTATATTCATTTAAAAATTTAGAAAATTATACATCAAACCATTAACAGTGTTTGTCTCTGGAGCAGTAGTTTTCAAGGATAAAGGGTACAGTGTTTTTTTGTTTTTGTTTTTGTTTTTTTTGCCTCAGGGGACATTTCGCAAGATCTGAAGACTTTCTTTGTTTTCACATTTGGGAGAATGTCACCGAATTTAGGAGTCACTAGCAAAAATATTTCTTAAAACCATGTATAACAACTTAAAACATATTGCTAAGTAATTTATGAGTTAAAAACATTGCTGATAAACATGTAAAAGAAGTTTAATCTCACTTATAACAAAGGGAATTTAACAAACAACATACTATTTCATATTCAACATATTAACAAAATTTAAAGTGTGAAAACAGCAAGTGCTCTTAAAATATAGAAAAATAAAAGGGCTTATATACTAGTGATGTGTGTAAATTGTTACAACCAGTGTGAGAGTAATTTTACAGTATCTAGTAAAGTTGAGTATAGATAGATAGATAGATAGATACAATACATAGATACAATACATATGTGACTCAGCATTTCCTCTTCTAGGGATATACTGCAGAGAAATTTTCACACATCCACACAAGAAGATATGTATAATGTTTTGTATTAAAAAATAAGTAGGAGTAATGATAAAAGCCCATCAATCAGAGAGTATATAATTTATATTCATACAGTGGGATACCATTTAAAGTTAAGTGAACTAGTTTCACAGATAACAATATTGAGCAATTATGAAATCATAGCATTAAAGTAAAAATAAAAATAATTTGTAAGTGTATCCATTTGTATTATACTATTGATGTAAAATTTTAAGTGCACAAGAATACATAACATTAGGGAATACATGTAGTAATGGTATCAAATCATGGAAAGGAAGGATATACCAACCTTAGGATAGTGGTTCCTGCTGAGGAACAATGGAGAAAGCTTTCAACCAAGTCTATAGTGTTTATTTCTTTATATATATATATATATATATATATATATATATATCAAGCAAATATCAATGAGTATTTGAGTACATGGATATTCTTTGTATTACTCTCTTTGTGTGTGTGTGTGTGTGTGTGTGTGTGTGTGTGTAGCATTTTTATAATTGAAGGAAAAGAACATCAAAAGTTAAGAACCAGGGGTACCTGGGTGGCTCAGTCGTTTGAGTGTCCAACTTTGGCTCAGGTCGTGATCTCACAGTTCCTGGGTTCTAGTGTCATGTTGGGCTGTGTGCTGACAGCTCAGAGCCTGGAGCCTGCTTCGAATTCTGTGTCTCACTCTCTCTCTGCTCTTCCCCCACTTGCACTCTGTCTCTCAAAAATGAATAAACATAAAAAATTTTTAAGAAATGTTAAGAACCAGTATTCCATGTTGTGTAAGGCAAATATTTATGACTATGTAGACAGAGGAGGCAGATGATACTTAGCTAAATTCTAAAATAACTTTTTAATGAATTTTTCCTAATATTCTTCCTTCCTCCTGTCTCCTTCTCTCACTGTGCCCAACCACTTATACATTAACCAGTTTGTTTTTGCCACAGTATATCCTATACACACTTCTATTAAATTTCATATTGCACTAATTACATTTATTCACATGTTATTCTCACCCTAGAAACCATCACTCTTTTAGAGTAGCAGCTGTGTCTTCTTTGTGTGCCCCTTTGCATAGTGTAGTGCCTGACGATTATAGTAAGCATTGAATAGATATTTGGTAAATGAACTGATGAATGACTGAGCAGATTTTGAAGGAGGGAGAAATTTATAAGGAATAATTACCAATATTAAACTTTGCCTACTTTTTTGTTTTAATATGATTGACACAAAATATATTCTTGCCCAAATCCAATAAGGGCATCTAATCAGCCTCTATATTAGTTAAGATTAGGTTTTGCTATATACAACTGGAGAACCTGAAATAATAGTGGTTTCCACTAGAAATTTATTTCTTTCACACCAAAAAGAAGCCTTAAAGAAGGTGGTCCAGGGCTGGGATGGAAGTTCTATAGGTCAGAGACCCATGTTCCAACTATCTTTCTGCTCCACCAAAGTGGCTTATGAACCAAGATGACTACTTGAGTTCCAGCATGCTCCCACCCTCCTTGCCTTCTTTCCTTCCTTTCATCTATTTTCTCTTTTAATTAAGCCCAAAGAGGGGAGAGAAAGAGCCAAGAATAGCCTACACCTACTTTTGAAAGCCTTCCTAGAAGTATTCCACAATACTTCACCTTGTATGTCCTTCGCCATTGCATAGTCCCATGGCTTCATCAAGCCCTCAAGTGGGCTGGGAAATATCTTTTAGCAGGATGGAAGTGTTGCTAGCTAAAACTTGTGGTTATGTTACTAAAGAAGAAGAAGAGAATGAGTATTGGAATACAACAAGCAGTCTCTGAATACTTAATCTGCTATGGGTACTAAATTGAGGTAGAGAAAAGAAAAGGAAAAAAAGAAAAAAAATGGCAGAGAGAGGTAGGTTCCAGAGGAAGCTTTCTACTTTACTATTTATGTAAGCCTATCGATAAATAACCCAAAATTAGAATATTTATCAACTTTAGTTTTGGTCTCAAGTATGTTAAAAAATATATATCCATTTTTATAGTGCCACTTTTAGAAATTAATGTTTAACCTGACTTAGTAGAATTTCCTTGCTATTTTTTATTCTGTACCATATCACATATTTTAAACTAAGAAATTGAGTTTTGGTTCTAGGGCTATGCTTATAAATTTGGCATCAGCCAAAGTGCTAGTCTTGCAGAAAAAAAGCCCCACAAAACAACTGAGGTGGTGGTGGAATCAGGCTAATATTTTATAGAAAATTAATTCATAAATAGTCAACAGACCCTCTCTGGGCATGTAATTCTTGTCACTGTTCCTGATACTGATTTTTTTCACTGGGTTGTAAAATAAAGTTGTAATGAAAAGTTTTATCCTTTAGAGATTTGAAAAATTGCTTCACTTGAGTCCTTTTCCTTCCAGGCTCTAGATTATCTTGGTATTCAGCCCACAAAGGAACAACACCAAGCCCTGAGACAGCAAGTGCAAGTAGACCCAAAGGGGACAGTGTCTTTTGGAGGTAATATTAGGTTTATCATGTTGTGTCATCACAGAAACTTGGTGGGAGAGTTATAGTGACCTCTTTTTATTAGGAATGCATCTTTGTAAGGAAAGAGAGAAAAATAAGACCATATCTATTTCAAGTTCCTTAATCACTATCCTAAAATGTCAGCTACAAATACTGGCCTGGCTGGGTCAGCAGAAAGGAGACTTTCCTAGAATCTTCCAGCTCTAAAATATCATCATCCTATCATACCTTTTTTATTTTTTACTTATTGTGTAAACATTGCTTTAGTAATAACAAAAGAAATAATGTGAATTATAGAAGTCCTAACTAACTCCACTACTATGAATTTCCATACTTTTTTCCAGCTAATAAGACAGAATAAATATTTTTATGGTACTGTATAATTATTCTTATAAAATTAGCATGATATTGACATACTTAGTTGATGTACTATAATATTAAGCCTTTCCACTTCTGGGATTTTAATAGTCTCTCAGTAGCTGGTATTATAGGTAATTCTATATTTAACATCATAGTTTTTTCCTGCTTAGATAAATTCCCACAAGTGGTTTACACTTCTGATAGGTATTGATAAGTTGTTTTCAAGAGATATTTTACATATGAATTTGTTGAATTAACAGTTTTTTGTATCCTTGACAGCATTCAGTATTTAATTTTTTTCTCATACAGTAGATGAAATATTGTATCATTTTTAAAGCATCTGTATTACTAAAAAAGAATTCACTTTTTGGTTTCAAAGTGATAAAAAAAAATATGTTTCCTTTCCTCTCCTTTTGAAAATCACCCCCAAATAATGAAGAGAACAAAAAAGAAATTGCATGTATAACTAAAACCACAATATATAAGGACAGAACATGGATGAAGAAACTAAATGAATTAGTAAATAGAGGCAACAAAGCCCATGTGTCTGAAGAGATGGGGGAACCACAATGGAGAACAAGCTGATTTATCACTGAAAAGAATTAGGAATTAAAAGTATCAGGTATTTCTGAAGGGTAGGTATAGGCAGGGCATTTCAAATAGGATTGTTAGAAATCTGTGCAAGGAGTATTTATGCTATTACCTGCCTCCTCTCAAGCAACCCAGGATTTAGCACTGCCTTATACCTGCTGAGGAAAAGAAGTATATCCTCTTGGGAAATTAAACCAGAGAGATTCTGAACCTATAGCTGCCAGCGGTCAGGGAATTTGGAGGAGTGTATGTTGAGTTATCACTCACAACACACACCTTGGTGAATTTTGCAGCCATGTTTATAGGCAAGACCCCAAGGTGTCAGTTGGCCACCTGATTGCTCTGTAGTGAAACCAGCCAGTTGACAAGGCAAGTTATGCACACAGGATTTCCAATGCGTGTTTTGGTGGTGATTCTTCTTAAATATGCACTCATAGCCAAGGGTCACCAGACACTTGCAGAAATTCTCTGACAAAATATAAGAGCCCCAAACTGTCTGACAAAGAGAAAAACAGGAACCCTGAAAAATGAGGAATAATGCAAGAGTGGGAGAGAACTTCAGACAAACCATAATGAACATCTCTGAAAAGGTAAACAAAGATAAGGCATCCGTGATATAAAGAGTAAGATATTATAGACTAGGAACAATCAGAGAATACGAAAAGGATCCTTGGAAATTAAAAATATAATAGCTAAAATTCAAAAATCTGAGGATGGATGGGTCACACTCATGTCTGAAGAAGCTTACAGTTTGCTAGCCAGCATCAGGCTTGGAGTTAGACCTTCTTTTGAGTCCTGCTCTGCTACTTATTTGCCAAGCAGCCTTGGGAAGTTTGGCAGTTAACTTCTCTTAGCCGCAGTGTGTAGAACAGAGGATAAGAGGACCTACCCATCCTCAAAGGGAGGATGAAATAGCAAAGCACTGTGCCTAGCGCAAGAAGGCTGTTCCGTAAACATTAGCTGCTGCTATTATTATTTTTGTTAAACCTCCGGTTCCAGCTAAAAAAGCTGCAAGTCACAATATTGTCGTATATTTCAGAGAAAGTTCTTGCTCGTAATAAGAGTTGGAGAAAATAGATGTACCTACGATATGTAGGTGCTTTATTGTTACTTAACTGATTTATTTACCTCAGCAAATTTAACTCAAGTAAGTTAAAACTGGTTTATCTCTTACTTACTTTTTATTTGAGCTTATATTTGTCACTTCAGTTAATACCACTTTAAGGTAATTCATTGAAGTAAATTAAATTTGAAACGTTAGTTTTAATGCATAGCTTCAACTTCATTTAAAAAAAGGTAAAGATGTATTTAGATGAGGTTAAATGTTGTGTTCCTACTAAAATGTGTTCCATTTCAGATTTTGTCCAGGTGGCCAGAAACTTGTTTTCCTTGCAGTTGGATGAAGTAAATGTTGGTGAATGCGAAATTTCCAACATACTAGATTCACAGGTAGAGTGTGCCCTATAGAATTGTCTTGATTGTACTTGGATCATAAGTCTTGAATGTTGTATGTCTTATATGTAGCCTTTATCATTTTTCACTTTAAAAAAATTACGCAACTAGTATATGCTTCTTCATAAACAGATAAAACATAGATTAATGTAACATCACAAGGAAAAATTTCAGGTCGATCTCTCCCATCCCTCCTCTCTTCATTATTTCCTTATGGTACTCCCTAAATTTGCCACAGGAAAAGTACTCATAAGTGTATATCCTCTGAAATTTTACAGTCTGAACCATCTTCATGTGTCAGCATCCAGATCAAGAAACACAACATTAAGGAAATACATTACTAGGACCCTGATGTTCTCCCACCCCCAGGTTCCTTTCCTGTTAGTTCTTTTCTTCCCCACGCACCTCCAGTCAGGGTAACTCTTTTGCCTGTTTTTGTCCTTTCGATAAAGTGGAATTGTGAAGGCTATTAACTTCTCAAGCCATTTGTTCTACTGAATTTTGACATTTGTATTATCAAATTTTTCAGTCCTTTTTATTACGGAGTTTTTGTGTTACTGTGTTTTTCAGGAAGATCTTTCCAATTTATACATTTAATTCACTCAAAATCTATTCTTGTCTATGCATGAGTTAGGGCCCCAAATGGATAATCACTTGCCCATTTTCCACCGTCATTTATTTGATAACCGTCCAATTTTGCTAATTTAAAAAAAAATTTTTTTTGATGTTTATTTATTTTTGAGAGATAGATAGAGAGACAGAGTGTGAGCAGGGGAAGGGCAGAGAGAGCGGGAGACACAGAATCCGAAGCAGGCTCCAGACTCTGAGCTGTCAGATGTCAGCTGTCGATGCGGGGCTTGAACTCATGAACCACGAGATCATGACCTGAGCCGAAATCAGAGTGAGATGGTTAACCGACTGAGCCACCTAGCCACCCTTGCCACTAATTTGAAATACAAACTTTATCCTTATACTGAATCTCTATCTAGATACACAGATCTGTGTCTAGACCCACCACTCTGTTCCATTGATCGATTTCTTTCAGCCAATACATTATTATTTTAATTATTCTAGCTGTACATTTCTAGATATTTCTAGGTTCATTGTTATCTGGTAGGCTAAGTCCTTAATATATACTTTTTTAACTTCTTGGTTTTGATCTTCTAGATGATCTTTGGAATCATTTTTGCCGTGGTAGTGAAAATTGAATTGGGACTTTTTAAAATTGAATTGCATTGGATTTAGAGAGTGGTTTGGGAGAGCTGAATGTAGTTTACCTCTCTATTCATTTAGGTCTTTGTTGATATTTTGGAAAGAGAAAATTATGTCTTGCTTCATATGTGTCTTGAATATTTCTTATTACATCTGAAGAGGTATGCTGTAGCTTTTGTTGCTATTAGAAATGGCATTTTTTTAACCATTATATTTTCTAATTGGTAATAAAGATAGTAGTTGTTTTTTTATTTTTTTATTTTTTTATTTTTTTTTATTTTTATTTTTTTATTTTTTAGAATGGGGGAGAGTTTTATAGCAGTTGACCATTCTTTTTTTTTTTTTTTAATGTTTATTTATTTTTGACAGAGAGAGAGAGAGAGACAGGGCATGAGTGGGGGAGGGGCAGAGAGAGAGGAAGACACAGGATCTGAAACAGGCTCCAGGCTCTGAGCTGTCAGCACAGAGCCCGACGTGGGGCTTGAACTCACAGACTGCGAGATCATGACCTGAGCCAAAGTCAGACACTCAACCGACCGAGCCACCCAGGCGCCCCAGTAGTTATTTTTTTAAAGATTTTCTTTTTAAAGTACCTCTACACCCAACTTGGAGCTTGAACTCACAACCCCAAGATCATGAGTCACATGCTTCAACGACTGAGACAGCAAATGCCCCAAGGTATTAATTTTGGAATGGTTATTTTGTGTGATGCCACTTTATTGAACTCTCTTATTCTAGTTGTTTTTCATTTGTCTTGGGTTTTCTAAGTAGGGCATTTTAAATTAATTACATTTTTGTTTCTTCCACAAAATTTTACTTTTTTCCAATTCTTGTTGGAACTAGAGCTGCAAAAGTGAGCTAGAAATAAATTTTCATGATATTTGAGCCATTCTACATTTTTAATTCTTAGAAAGAAGCTAGCACTATTTTATTTAATAAATAAGAGTTATAATATTTTTATATCTGCTTATTTATAAATTATTTTAAATTTATAAATTAGGGAGAGAGGAGAGAGCCCAAGGGGGGAGAGAGAGACAGTCTTAAGCGGGCTTCATGCTCAGCACAGAGCCCAACACGGGGCTTGATCCCACAAACCTGGGATCATGACCTGCGCTGATATCAAGAGTTGAAAACTCAACCGACTAAGCCACACAGGCGCCCCTTTTGAAAATTTTTTTTTATTTATTTATAGCTGTTTAAATAATAGAAGCTGTATCTGTTCCTTTAAGGTTTGAAAATGTTTATATGCCAGATGAACCTGGGTCATTGTTGGTAGAGAAAGCATTTCCTATTTTTTAATGTCTTCTAATGTTATTTTATTCAAGTTTTTGTCCTTTTCATGAATAATTCTGTTAATGGACATCTTCCTAGAAAATTTTTCCTTTCATCAGGATACTAAAATTTGTTAAAAAATAACTCAGAATTTTATTTTTAATATATTTTAACAGTACTGCTCTTTATCTCATAGATGTACTATACAATTTTTACAAAATCTTCACACCCTCCAGTTTCTATAGATCATATTTTAATTATATTTCAGTGTATAATATTCCCATTGTGGTTGCTTATTTTGAACTATATTAGACAGTTTCTAATTCTATAGTTCCCTTTCAGTTGCTGATTTCTAGTGTACTTCACTGACTTTAGAAACACTTTCTCTGTGTTATTAATTCTTTGGTCATATATACAGCAGAAATTAGAAATAAATTCTCTATGGTATTAATCTTTTGGATATATATTGAGCATATAGTCAATTTTATGAAATATTTCTTTTGAGGGGCACCTAGGTGACTCATTGGTTAAGCATCTGACTCTTGATTTCAGCTCAGGTCATGATCTCATGGTTTGTGGGATTGAGCCCCATGTAGGGCTCTGTGCTGACAGCACAGAACCTGCTTGGGATTCTCTCCCTCTCTCTCCGCCTCTCTCTCTCTCTCTCTCTCTCTCTCTCTCTCTCTCAAAATAAAATTTTGAAAATTAAAAAATTTTTTTCTTAAAAATATTTTCTTATTCTTATTGTCAGAAATTTATAGAGGTGCCTGGGGGCTCAGTTGGTTAAGTGTCTGACATCAGCTTCAGGTCATGATCTTGCGGTTTGTGAGTTCGAGCCCCACGTTGGGCTGTGTGCTGACAGCTCGGAGCCTGGAGCCTGCTTTGGATTCTGTGTCTCCCTCTCTCTCTGCCCCTCCCCAGCTCACACTCTGTCTCTTTCTCTCTCAAAAATAAACATTAAAAATTAAAAAAAAAAAAAAAAAGAAATTTATCATCTTTCCTTTTTCTCTGCTCTTATTTTTATTCTATATTACCCTAGAATATTACCTTGATATATTATAATTTCAAGAATACAGTATGCCTAGGGGCGCCTGGGTGGCTCAGTGGGTTGGGCATCCTACTTCAGCTCAGGTCACCATCTCACAGTCCGTGAGTTTGAGCCCCCCACCAGACTCTGTGCTGACAGCTCAGAGCCCGGAGCCTGCTTTGGATTCTGTGTCCTCTCTCTGCTCCTCCCCCATTCACGCCTCTGTCTCTTTCTCTCAAAAGTAAATAAACATTAAAAAAATTAAAAAATAAAAGAATACAGTATGCTTAAATATCTATCAGTGATCATCTGATCATTTTATTGCAAAAATTTTAGATAATTAAAATGTATGTTTTAATTCAATATCTTCCTAAGCTGTGACATTAAAATTTTCTTCTGAATTGAGTAATAATTATACTTATTGGTACACAATTAATCAAAAAATATAAATATATCAATTTTGATCAATTATTTTTATAAAGGTACTGTTTAAAATACAAATTCTTACTTCAGTGGATGGATTATTTGTAGTCCAGCTGTGTCATGCATGGGCATTTTTGGATTCTTCAGTTCTGGTGTACTTTGCTTCTTAAGTATTGATACCTGATAACATAACCTCCCACTTTGTTTTTCGTACTAAATGTTGATTTGGCTAATCTTTTTTCTTATCATTTCCAAATAAGTTCTAGCAAAAATCTTACTGTCTCAAATTTCTAGTTTATTTTGGGAAGAATCAACCTCTTTATAAATTTAAGTCTTCCTAGCTATGAGCATGTTTTGACTTCTTATTTATATCTTCTTGAATGGCAAATAATAATTGGATACATTTTTTCCAATACAAGCTTTATTAATATTTTGTTAGATTTATTTCTAGTTACCTTTCACTTTTTTGCCATTATAATAAATGATGTTTTGTTTTTGTTTTTAAGACTTCATTTCTTTAGAGCAGTTTTAGATTCACTGCAAAATTGAGGGGTAGGTTCAGAGATTTCCCACATGCCTTCTGCCTCAATTCATGCATAGCCTCTACCATTATCACCCTCCCCACCAGAGTGGTACATTCGTTATAATTGGTGAACCTACATAGACACATCATAATCTCCTAAAGTTTATAGTTTACATCATGGTTCACTTTGGGACCTGTATAGTCTGTGTGAGTTTGGACAAATGTATAATGGCATGTATCCATCATTATGGTATCATACAGAGTGTTTTTACTGCTCTGATTTTTACCAATGTGCTCTGCCTATTCATCTCTCCACAGCCCCTCCCCTCACCCTTTGCAATCACTGATCCTCTTACTGTCTTCATAGTTTTGCTCTTTCTATAATGTCATGTAGTTGGAATCATACAGTATGCAGCCTTTTAACATTGGCTTCTTTCACTTAGTAATATGCATCTATGGTTCCTTCATATATTTTCATGTCTTTTTAGTGCTGATTAACATTCCATTATCTGAATGTACTATAGCTTATTTACCCATTTTGAAGCTTATTTACCTTTTGAAGGATATGTTGGTTGCTTCCAAGTTTTGGCAATTGTGAATAAAGCTACTGTAAACATCCATTTGCAGGTTTTTGTGTGAACATAAGTTTTCAGCTCCTTTGGGTAATTACCAAGGAGTACAATTGCTGGATCATATGTTAAGAAGATGTTTGGTTTTATAAGAAACCATCAAATCGTCTTCCAAAGTGGCTATACCACTTTGCAGTCACAACAGCAATAACACCGAGTTATAACACTGAATAACAGAGTTCCTAACACTGAGAAGGAGAGTTCCCATGATCTAGTTGTTTGGAAACTTTCAGGAAATTACCCAGTCTCCTGGAGTTGAGGCACTGATTTATCAGAACTGATTCGGTAGCATTTAAAGTAGGAAAGCTGAAGCTATAAGAGCACTGTTTTTTTTTTTTTTTTCGATCGTTTCAGGTGTTATGTATTTTCCTACCTACTATTGACAACCAAGCATTGTTTTCTTTCTGCCAAACAGTTCTCAAAGCTACTGTCCCCACTATTGGTGAGGAAAGGCAAAGGTGGTCGGGTAGCTTACAACAGAAGAGAAACGGGGAATTCACAGTACTTTCGGTGAGCGTGCAAAGCTTGCTTAGCAGCTGCAGAGAAATACTGGCTCTCCACATTAGTAATTTACTTCCTTTCTAGCCAATATGATTTTAGGGCAGATAAGAGTGTATTCAGTGTGTGATACTTTGATGACAAAAGCAAGGTGCTGATGGTAATTGTGCAAGGTCTTCTGCATGCCAGTAATTTCCTGTTTGTAACTTCAGATCAAAATGTTGTGCAATTGTCATTATATCAGTTTATAAGATCTCCTTTGTTGTGTTGTGCTTGTCAGCATGTAGCAGATATCCCCATAAAATGTTGGCTTTTTTTTTCACTTGAATCCATAATAAGAATACCTTTTACTTCACCACACTCACATATATAACTGAAACAAAAGTCTCAAAGCATTACTTACTTTTTCTACATTATTGCATTCTTATTTAATGTTCAGTTCTATTTCATTAATATTTGGACTTAAAACTCACTAATGGGTCACATACCATGGTTTTAAAAATACTATAAAAATCACTGCTTGCCAAGTAGCTCATCAGAAACAAATAAAAGTATCTTATTATTTTGTAGTGTTATTCCCAAAATTTTTGTTTCATTAAAAAAAAACAAACAAACACTGTAGTGCTGCACCTGAAGTATCAATTGATCTGTGGTTGAGGATAGTGACAGTCTGTGAAGGTGGGGAAATTCCACTATGGTTACCCCCTCAACCATTTTGTCACAAACAACAGAGTCAGATTTTATAATCCGTCTGTTAGAGATGGTTGGGTTTTTTTTAACTTGTGTTTCCTTTTTTTTTTTTTCCCTTCTGGTTTGTCTTTTCCTTAATTTATCTTTTCAGAAATATTTTTGCTGCAACATTATGAACACCCTGTAAAGAACAAAAACCTCAAGTGTACAACCTGATGAATTTCTGTTACTATCTTGTGTGTAATCACCGCTCAAAGGCTCCAATGTACCAACTTTGTCTCAGTTGACCATCACTCCCACCTTTACAACAGAACCACTATTCTGACTTATAACAGCATAGATTGCTTTTGCCTGTTGATGAACTTCATCATAAATAGAATCACACAATATGTACTCTTTTGTAACGAGCTTCTTTTGCTCATTGTTTCATCTGCATCTGGTAAGATTTCTTGAGATGCTATGCTTCAAGAAGGAAGAATTGTTAAGCCAGTGTAAGTCAGTCCTACTTTCATTTAGTTGACAAAAAACTTAACAATTTTGGAAATATATGGCCTTTAGAACTAAAAATGTAATTGTCTTATTGTGATTCTAATCATCATTGCTATGTTAAAAAATTCACACAGTGATAACACCTGCTGCTGGCATAAGGTTACACACAGAAAAGCAAGGTTAGAGCGTCAATTTAACAGAACTCTAACCTTAGCAACAGCAGACTATGGTCTATTATAATATGATGGGTTTACCACACATATACAGAATACTATATGTTCCCTAATGAAGACTTTTTACAATTTGGTTTCTTACTAAATCAATTTAGTGCATTGCACCCCTATTTTAACAGATGAGAGACTACAATTGGAAATACAATTGTAAATTTATATAAGAGTGAGTAATGTTTCACTTATAGTGACGTCATGATATAAAAGGTATGTCTCACTATGTGTGACAGTATGTACTTTATAGCCACTTCATATATTTCATCTGCAAAACATTAAATATATATTGAACAACTATAGTGTGGATGGCATTGTGTTAGCTGCTCCAGCACGTTATTAAAATAAATAAACTTAAGCCTGTCCCTCAAGGAATTTAAAGTATTGTGCAAGGAAAGTCATGTACATAAATAGATTTTAAACAAGCTCTAGCACTACATGGTAAGACCATAGTTATGATGGAGCCTAGAATATTCAGAGAAGATTCCTAACAGAGTTGACTTTTGAGTGAGTTTTAAATGATATGTAGGGTTTTATCTACTTAAGAGGTGAACAGAAAGTGATAAGAGAATTAGCATGAATAAAAATATATACATAATGTAACGGTAAACAGAGTAATATACCTTTTTTTTTTGGAAGTTTTTTATTTTTGAGAGAAAAGGGTGCAAGCTGGGGAGGGGCAGAGAGAGAGAGAGAGAGAATCCCAAGCAGGCCCTGCAGGGTCAGGACAGAGCCTGATGTGGGGCTCAAACTCGCAAAAATGTGAGATCATGGCCTGAGTCAAAATCAAGAGTCAGATGCTTAGCCGACTAAGCCATCCAGGTACCCCTAGAGTAATCTACTTTTTTAAAAAGATAAGCAGGTACATGCAGATCAGTGAAGGAAGTTAGGCCTAAAAATGTAAATATTATACTTAGAAGTTTGTACCTTACTCGTAGTCAGTGAGGAGCCATTAGGGAGAATAGTGACACAATCAAAATTGATAGTTTAGAAATAATAATCTTGTAGTAGTGTTGGTTATCTTGGAAGGTAATGAAACTGGTCATAGGTAGCCTAGATAGGGCACAAAGAAAAGAGTCCAAATATAGAATATTAAGAACTAAACAATGAAGGTGAGGAAAATGGGAAGAATGGAGAGACAGATATATGATAATTTACCAACAACAAGTGTATCATCATTAAGACTTGCATTTGAGTGTAAGAAATAAGGAAGAATGAATTAAAGCTAACTGCAGAGTTTTGATTAGGATGATGAATAATAGTAGGGTGGTGCTATTGACAGAAATAGGGAAATGAGAACAGTGGAGAAGATGATAGTTGGGTTTTAGAGAGTAAGTTCAATATGCTGACAGGTGTAAGTGACCAAAAGGCCACTGGAAATAAGGAACTAGACACAGAGAGGGATTTGGAGGATGATAGTGGAAGTGTTCACTCAGGGAGAGCGAGAAAGGGAGAAAGGGACAAACTTTGCGGAACCTCCTCCACTCCCACTTAAGGAGTAGAATGAAATTATTAGAAGCAGCCTAAATATTCTGAAGGGCAGGTGAGATAGTGGGAAATCAAAAACATAGGGAAGAGAAAGTGTCAAGGACAAATGGCTTAAGCAATGTTACATGAAAGAAAGGAGGTTAAGAAAATTGATGGGGGAGTGCATTTATTTTGTCAAATACTAGGTTTATTGGTGACATGGAACATAAATTATTTTCAAAATGTATGGATGGGAAGAAATATATGTAAACCAGATTATTAGAAGTAAAGGAGTGGGGCGCCTGGGTGGCTCAGTCAGTTAAGTGCCCCACTGCAGCTCAGGTCATGATCTCAAGGTTTATGAGTTCAAACCCAGCATCATGCTCTCTGCTGTCAGTGTAGATAGAGCCCACTTCAAATCCTCTGTCTCCCGTTGTCTCTGCCCCTCCTTTGCTTTCACTCGCTCTCAAAAATAAAAATAAAACATTAAAAAAAAGAAGTAAAGGAGTAAGAGAAAGGAAGGAGGAAATAGGGAAATATACAGAAATTTAAGGTAAGGAGGTAATTGACTTGGTTTCTAGTGGAAGGCTTTATCAATAAAATTGACCTGAAGCAGACATTGTTCTGTTGAAGATGAATTGAGTGTTGGAATGAATTGAGTGTTGGAATGGAATAGTGGCTATCCAGAATAGAGTGGAAATGATTTATGGTGTTATCTACCAGGTGTTTCAGAGGTGGGACAGCCTGAGGATCACAAATGATACTGTGAGAGCCAGACAGGAAAGGAATGGAGGAAGGGAAGGATAAAGCCCAAGAATTGGAAGCAGGTTAGAAAGCAGTTCTCTGTCTTGGGGCGCCTGGGGGGCTCAGTTGGTTAAGCGTCCGACTTCCACTCAGGTCATGATCTCGTAGTTCGTGAGTTTGAGCCTCACATCCGGCTCTGTGCTGACAACTGAGATCCTGGAGCCTGCTTCAAACTCTGTGTCTCCCTCTCTCTCTGCCTCTTCCCCACTCATTCTCTCTCTTTCTCAAAAATAAGTGAACATTAAAAAAAAAAAAAGGAAAGAAAACAGTTATCTGTCTGAAATCATTTGAAGTTAAATAGAAACAATTCATTTCATCTGTTGCTTGCTCAGTTGAAGATACTCAAACTCTTAACACATGACTGAGCACGAAGAGGTTTTTCAAAGAATTCACAGGTAACGTCTATGGCCAATTCTCTGGCTGTAGGTTTTCACTGCTTAGCCTAAAACAGCAATAGGATTATAGCACGTTTGTTTTTTTTGTTTTTGAGTCATGGTTTGTTCTATGACTATTCGGGCTGGCATTTTACCTCCTAAGATGGTACCATGGGCTCTTTTATTCATGATTTGCTTCCATGTTTTAAGCTCACAAGTTTATAATCGTATCCCTAAAACGCCAACCTATAATTTCTCTTAATAAATTGATATAGTTGTGTTATCTAGATTCTTATTTAAGCTTTTGAATTCTGTGTATTTCATGTCTTAGATAACATGCAAGACATAATAGGCTTATCTGAATGTTGAGTAGCAGTGTTTCCCAGAACACTTTGTGCTTTTGCAGGCATTAGTCCACTGAGATGTCCCAAAATAAATAAAGGTGTGGTGGTTGGGGATATGGTCAAATAACTTGAGGAAATGCAACAAGTTATTAAATTTTATTTCCTTTGGGGATATTCAAAATGCTCATTAGAGTATTAAGGATGTTGGAAGTTCTGCGGGAAAGTTCATTTTTTCTAAATCCTACATTTCTCCAATTTACCTGGCCACAGGGACCACTACCACCATCACCAAGACTCAGTTTTGCTTTTGTACAAAACTAGTTAATATCCTTTGGAATGAGCTTTGAGAAATATTGTTACATTTGAATATGTATCAAAAACTATTCTAAATAGTATAAGAATGAATTCTTTGAGTGTGTGTTGAGTACTCACACAAGAGTAGAATAACAGAGACAGATGAAGGATATGAGATGATGAAAACAAATGGCCATACATACCTAAAGGTAATTGTCAGGACAAAATGTTTAGAAAATGCTTAGGATGTTTGTTTAGGAAAAATATTTCTCCCTAAAGTTGAGGGATGACTCATACTTCAGTTATTCTAGCATTTAAAATTAAACCTGAATTTCTTATATCCATTCCACCATGATTTCTGTTAGGCAGTTAGTAAAAATCACAGACTAATGACTAAAGTCAGATCTCTATGAGAATCATGAGGTGGCCATTATTAGCTGTGAAAGTTTAAGCAAGCTGCTTACCTTTCGGGCCCGTTTCCTCCTCAGTTAAATGGAGACAAGGTTATAGGAAGTATATAACTTTGAATATATATATATAGTCCTTAGCAATGTATCTGCACACAGTAAGTTCATAATAAATGGTGACATTATTAATTATTTTTATGATCTTTTGTATTTACCTCTCCTCTCTGAAAGGCCCTACCTTAAGCCCATTCTTATAAGAGCAATCATTTTTTCCACATAGTCCTTTAAATTATATTTTCTATACTTTTTTTATTCTGTTATAATTTATACATACAAGATGGCTGTAATTAGACTTGGATTTTTATCTCTGATTAGATTGTCATTGTTTTTTACCTTGTAATTAACTGTCAAAGAGATCATGCTAGCAGTAAGAGAAGAGAAATTGTCATCTCTGGTATTTTGTTGTTGTTGTTATTCACTTGTGCATGAATTATTAATATTACTTTCAATCCACAATTTCTGTGCAGGGATCTTTTTAAGCCGCTTGGCTGTTAATATTGCATTTTATTTAGTTAAAACAAGACATATAATCGATTAATGAACTTTACTGGGTTTACATAAACCATCTTGGTTGATAATGTCCAGCCTTTTGTTAGCCTTACATACCATGTACTTGGCGTGGATGTCTTTGGGGAAGAGTTTATGTCAATAACTCAACGTCTTTTTGACATTATAAACATAGTCTTAGAATTTGGACTTTTAAGGGAAATTATATTGTTGAAACAATCATAAAGATGACAACAGGATATGTATATGTTATAATCATCTAGATTCTGTTATAAATAACAGTAATGTGAAGTTAAGCTTAAATCAAGTTTCCCCAGGTTGCTTTAATATTCTCTTTCATCTAATCAAATGACTCCAAAGAAACCAAATTTTGTTATTAAAATGCAAAAGCTTAACACTCGTCAAAAAGGATTTTCATGCTAGTTCTCATAATTAGCATTTAATGCATTACTTTTTTCTTGTATTTTAATGTTGACAGCTTCTTCCCTGTGATTCCTTAGAGGCAGATGAAATGGAAAGGCTTAAGCGTGAAAGAAATGATGCCTTGGAGGAAGTGAATACACTCAAGGTAATCTCCAATTTCGCCTCCTTACATTTTGCTTAGAAAAAAAGAAAAGGAAGAAAATTATTATATTTATTATAAGTAAATTATCAAATGTATGATATTAATGCTTGTAATATTATAAATAAAATTAATATTGCAAAAACTGTTAATATCACAAAATAGATCATTTATTTAGTCAATAGGCCTTTAAAGAGTCAACTTTTTGGTTCACATACTTATTTATATTTCACCAAGTCCATATAAGATTCAGGGTAGACTGGTTTTTGCTCATACCTTCTGATCTGGCTACTTCTGCCCCTTTTTGTTCTCATATTGGTGGCAAGGATGAGAAGCCAAAAAAGATTAGATGAGTCAACAAAGCAAGCCATGACAATTTTGGATCCCTTAGGTGTTCATTAGAAATACTTTTTTCCCATGGAAAATACATGCTTCAGAGACCTCTTGTTTTGGTAACATAATTTGGAATTAAAGCAATATGATTAAGAGAAGAATAGACACACAGTGTGCCCAAATATACTTTGTGCCCAAATGTACTTTAAGATTTTGATTCATTTTACATATTTTCATTTTGTTTTTAGTAGAATATTAAATTATATCCTAATTTTTACAGAAATACATTAGATTTTCCAAGTCTTTAAGAAAAGCACTGTAACTACTTGATTCATGATTAATTCACCATAGGAATATGTTTTTTTTCAATTATTTTACTTTATTTTCTGAAATAAGTAAAAATCTATGTTTATTTAATTTTTATTAAACTGAAATCTTTACACCTCACCTAAAAAAAGGAAGAAATTTCTTTCCTACCTTAGTATTTAAACTCCAACTTCTAGAGGAAGCCATTGTTAAACATACCTTGTTTGTCCTTTTAGAGACTTTTTCTTTTTTTTTTTAAATTTTTTTTAATGTTTGTTTATTTTTGAGAGAGAGACAGAGACAGAGACAGAGCGAGCATGAGCAGGGTAGGGGCAGAGAGAGAGGGAGACACCGAATCTGAAGCAGGCTCCAGGCTCTGCGCTGTCAGCACAGAGCCCGACGCGGGGCTCGAACTCACAAACCGTGAGATCATGACCTGAGCTGAAGTCAGGTGCTTAACCAACTAAGCCACACAGGCATCCCGAGAGCCTTTTTCTATACAGCCAATTATATTTCTAAAAATAAATGTATATGTGTGTTTTAACTTTAACATTAATTTCTTCACACACTGCACACTTTTTTACAGCTTGCTTTCTTTTTTTCCCCTCTCTTTGTTAGCCTTATATCTTCTTTTTTTTAAGTCGATTTATTTAATTTGAGAGAGAGCATGAGCAGGAGAGGGGCAGAGAGAGAGAGGGAGAGAGAGAGAATCCCAAGCAGGCTCCATGCTGTCAGCACAGAGCCCAACACAGGGCTCCAACCCACAAATTGTGGAATCAAGTAGCTGAAATCAAGAGTCAAATGCTTAACTGACTGAGCCACCCCGGCATCCCTGTTAGCCTTATATTTTAGGCTACTTTTCAAGTTAATATATGCATATCTGCCAAATTCTCCCCAATGGCTCTTCTGCCATCAAATGGTTCTGTCCTAAGTTTTCTAGCCAGTTCCTTATAGATGAATATTTAAGCTGTTTCCAGTTTTCCACTATTAAAAAGAATTCCTTCAGGGGTGCCTGGGTGGCTCAGTTGGTTTAGTGTCCAACTTCCACTCAGGTCATGATCTTGCCATTCAGAGTTTGAGCCCCGTGTCAGGCTCTGTGCTGACAGCTCAGAGCCTGGAGTCTGTTTCAGATTCTGTGTCTGCTCTCTCTCTCTCTTTCTCTTTCTCTCTCTCTGTCTCTGCCTCTCCCCCACTCACACTCTGTCTCTTTCTCTCTCAAAAATAAATAAACTTGGGGCGCCTGGGTGACTCAGTCGGTTGAGCGTCCGACTTCAGCTCAGGTCATGATCTCACCGTCCATGAGTTTGAGCCCCACGTCAGGCTCTGTCCTGACAGCTCAGAGCCTGGAGCCTGCTTCAGATTCTGTGTCTCCCTCTCTCTGCCCCTCCCCTGCTCATTCTCTCTCTCTCTCTTTCTCAAAAATAAATAAAAACATTAAAAAAAAATAAAAATAAATAAACTTAAAAAAAATTAAAAATAATTCCTTCATAAATAGCTTTGTAGTTGTATCTTTGAGTAATTTCTACAATTTTAAAAATACAAATTGAATATTTCTGAAAGTCAGATTGCTTTATCAAAGGATATGTCACATAAAATTTTATGCATGCTACCAAATTACCCTTCAAAAGATTTTACCAATTCATGTTCCTTCCAAGTGTGTATGAACATTCCATTACTAAAGGAATATTTATAGACTTTTTTACAACTTTGAAACCACTTCTACATTTGTTGGTATAACAGTTAAGAGTCACAAAATGAAAAAATACAAATTTAGCTTTAAGAATAAATTGACAATATTTCCTCATATTCTCTTTGAAAACATCTCCAACAATGGTTATCTTGGTAAAATAGCATCTTACATAATTTATCTCTCTGTAAGCCATTTAATCTTATGGTTCATTAGAATTTTGAGAGGCTCTCAAGTCTTTTTTCATTTTCTTAATATTTATCATTGTTTAGTGATATATTTCAGTGTTTATTTGAATATCAGTATTAATTATTAGAATTTTAATTTAAAAGTGTATTTAGATAATGTTTAAGCAGGGCTTCCCTAAATAGCTATTCAATAAATCAGGATTCACGTTTAATGTCTGTAAAACGTAACTGAACATACCCTAATGTGATAGGACCTAAAATCTCAGATAAAGCATATTCTGTATTTTATAATTTACTTTACCTGGAAACCTAGTGGCTGAGAACCACTTGTTTGGCCATATAGAGTGTACAAAGCAATAAATACTTCATTGAGGTAACATTTGTACCTTCAGTATTTTTACTTGTGTTATACACACACACACACAAATGACAGAGGTTGTTAAATGCAGTTCACAGAATGTGTAGGTGCTCTCTAGTCACTTGCCGTTATCCTGTGACATCTCTATCCTTCATCTCTGACTTGAGGTACAATACAAATAAAAACGAAACCAAGATAAGTTGATGCCAGTGGCTACTTTTTTCTTTATTTTACAAGAATGATTTTTAAAAGTGCTGTGTTCTTTATTTAACTTGAAGCCATCTCCCTACAAAGTTTAGATTGCTACTGGTTTGCAAAGCTGTATGAAAATAGATGTATTTTCCATTTACAGATGCAAAAAAAGTAGGACACAGAGTGAAGGTGAGTTGCTAGAGCATCAAAGCATGAGAGCCAGCAGTTTCCTGGCTCCCGGCCTGTGGCAGATTCATTAGATTGCTATATGATATTCATCTTCATACACCCTCATTTCATCTGTTAGATAAGAATGAGCTGAAATATACCAGGAAGCAGAATGCTTCTTATAAACATTGCAATGTTGCTATGAATATTTACCACTCAACTTAATCTTCAAGCAGTTCCTCTGCCCAAGTTTATAGTAAACTGGTCCTTAAATTACTCTGAGTATTTTTGATTTGATCAATAAAATGTGGATTTATTTATGATATATTTTTAAAACACTGAATGTTTTAGAGTATGTGCTTAAGTTAATGTTAAAAGATGATAGTATTTAATTTGCATGCATATTCTACATTAGTAACTATTATTTTGTAGTTTGGTTATGGTAGCCATATCTTCATTTTTGTGGATAATCTTCCAAGTACAAGCTAAATCAGGAAAAGAATAGTCAATCCAATTTCTTATCTCCTCTTTCATGTGGTAAGAGACCTTTACCTCTAAGATGTAACAGTAATGCTCTTCAGTTTGGAAGCGCCTGGGTAATGATCGCTCTTTTCCAAATTTTGTTAGTATTTACACATTTTCATCCTGATGGATTTATTTTGGAGCTCAGAAGTGAAGAGTGTACAAAATGGCTATTTACAGTTAACAGGAAATGCATTTATATCACAGTTGTACTGTAAATAACTAATTTTGAATGGTATGTGTAAAGCTAGAAAACTGAGAACTACTTTCAGATTGTAGCGATTGGATGTTTGGACAATTTATAAATGTTGAAATAAAGCCCTGAGAATGATACTCATTGGTACTTCATAACATGTTATTAATTCAGTGGTTTTTAAATATAGGAAAAACTATTTGAATCAGAAAGGCAAAAGAAACAGTTGACAGAAGAACTCCAGAATGTGAAACAAGTAAGTGCATATATTACATATGTGTTTTATGTGTAAGTGCATAAACATATGAGGTATATAGCAATGATGCTGTGTAATATCCTGGAGCTTACAGATGTGAGTAACATAGTATAAAATAGCATAAATCTTAATGGCAATCACTTTCAGAGGCTGTTTCTGTGCTGAAGTCCTGCTACTGTTGCTCAAAGAAATTGCTTTCAAAACCAGATAACCATGGACTGAAATGGCCAATCTCATTGCTATTCTATTGTTTTACCCTTTTATTTTCCCTTTTTCTTTTCTTCTGTTTCTCATACTTCATTGTATTAAAGAAAAAACAAAAGAAGAAAAGAAACCTCCAAGGCAGAGGATTTTTTACTTTCATTTATTTTAATGTATATTTATTTATTTTGAAAGAGAGAGAGAGTGCGTACACATGCAAGCAAGGAAGGGGCAGTGAAAAAGAGAGAGAATATCAACTGGATGCACTGTTAGCCCAGAGCCCAAAATGGGGCTCAGTCTCATGAACCAGGAGATCATGACCTAAGCCAGTATCAAGAGTCGGATGCTTAACCAACTGAGCCACCCAGGTGCCCCTACTTTTATTTTTTAGTACTAAAAAGTAAAAATTTATTTTTACTCTGCATTGTTCTTCACAAAATTTTAGGCAGCTTACAACAGAACAGATACAGTGGCATTATCATGAAATAGGCATACAAATAAATATTGTTAAGAGTAGAAAGATAAAAGAACGTTTCTAGAGATCACTGACAATCAACTGATTTTGAATTTCCCTGACTTTATCCCCCCAGAAAACATAAAATCGACAAAGAAAGCTAATAAAATCACATAGAACCCATACCTTCAATATGACTATGACATAAAACATCACATCTTTGAAAATATATATAAATAGAATAAAAAAATTTCAAACTCCTGCAGCTTGCCTGCAGCTGAAACCTAGAATACAAAGAACAGGGGTGGTAAGCGTTCAATGACTCTGGAAAAGAACTAGGAAAAACAGAACAATTAGACAAAGTTCAAATAAAATCACCTCCAGAAAGAAAATGCAATAATGAATGCCAGACTCTAAGCACAGAATAGTAGTTGGTGGTTCCCAGGACTTGAGGAAGTGTGTAACCAGAAGTGGCAACATTGGAAAATCATTGTCTCTGGGGAATAACCAAGTGAACAGAAACAAGATGGTATCCCCTGGAGACTAGGCAATAAGGAAATAAGAGGAGAAAATTAAAGATTATGCAGAAATGAAAGAGAAACAATACATACCAGTCCTTTCCATCTACCTCCACCATGACAATCATGATCCATAAAGAACTGCACAGGAGAGTGCACTGTTGAACTAAGAACTCTTTCTGTGAAAGAAAAAGGAATAGGAAAAAAAAAATTAAATCTGTCCCCATTATTACAAAACTACTGTAAAAAATCAGACAATATGAATTAAAGTTTTCCTTCTGATAAAAACTCTCCAAAACAATTTGACCACAAAGCTGAAGAAAACTAATATGACACTCCAAACTCAAATATCCTTAAACAAAGCATTTGCCACTACAAAAAAAACACTTTAAATCAGAAATTTTTTAAAAAACTAAGAATAGAAATTGATTTTAAAAAAAGTCAGGAAGAAGTAAAAGGAGAGTTGGTAAAACTTAGGAAAGAAATAGGAAAAGACAAAAGCATATCAGAAATGAAAACTAAGTTTATAAATACAGACAGATAAAAAAGCATTGGAAAAAAAATGCCATAAGCAGGACAACGATAGTGAAAGGAAGTAAAAGAGTTTCTTGAAGAAATAAAACAACTGAACAACACTAATATTTAGAACTATAATCCAAGAAAACTTCCCAGAATAAAAGAAGACCTGAATCTCTCATTGGGTACTAGGGAAATCTGACCTCGAAAGATCAACTCTGTGACATATCCAGTAAACGTATTAGGCTTTAAAGATAGGAAAATGCACCATGCCTCCAAGTGAAAAGATCAAATAACTTACAAAGACAATAGAATTTGACCAGCATCAGCCTTCTCAGCACAACAAAGTAAGGCCAAGTAGAGCACCATTTTCAAGAAACTAAAGGAAAGAAAATATAGACCAAAATGTATACAGCCAAGCTGACTTTCAGATACCAAGGCCCTGGAAAAATAGTTTGGAATGTGCCAGTATTCAGAGAATGCTGCACATACATAGTATTCCTGAGGAATCTAGGAGAGGATGAGTTTCATCCAGCCAAAAAATTACTGGAATAACTTTGTCCAGAGTTTCCCAAAGAATGAGCATTTCACAGATATTCTATTGCTGAGACAAAAATGAGACTGAGGTCACATGTCTGACAAAAAAATCAGAAGATGCAATTTATTTAAAAAATGAGAGGATAAAGCAGGGGGAAAAAAGGAAAATAGAATACAACCACTCTGTTGTGTAAGTAAGGCTGATGTCAGATAGTAAAACATTAGGTAAAAATAGAGGAGATTTCAGGCACCATAAAAAGTAATAAACAAAGGTAACCTATGGAATGAAAATACACACCTTACAAAATACCAAAAGTAATTTAAAGGAAAAAAAAAAAGCGAAAGAAACACACAAAATAAACACAGTAAATATAATATATGCACACAATAATTTCAACAAAATATGACTGAGTTGAGACCATCATAGTTATTTCAATTAACATGAATGGGATCATGTTAATGATGTTTTAAAAGCTCTTTTAAAAGATTTTCTTAGGAAAATATAGTTTGTCAAAACTGACCTCAGTAGAGATAGAAAGCTTAACAGATCAATTTACATAAAAGAAGCAGAGTTATCAAGAAACTACCCTCTAGAAAAGGACCAGGCCAGATGTTTTACAGGGGAACTTAACCAAACCTTTGGCAATCCCAAAACTACATAAGTGGCTTCAGAGGATAAAAAAAATGAAAGAAAATTTCCAAGTTCTTCTTTTGAAACTAGTATAACATCAGTGCCTAAACCTGATAGAAACAGCACACAAAAAAAGAAAATGCATTTAGACTAGAAAAACAACTAGGGGTATGTGAATTAGAAAAGAAATAAGTAAAACCATTTGCTTACAGATGATATAATAGTTATCCAGAATACCATTCACAATCAATGATAAAATTCATTCAATGAAAAATTCACAAGCTAGCAAGATATAAAATCAAAATGCAATACTCAGTTGTATTCATGTACACAAGTAATAACCAGATAGAAGTTGTAACAGTTGAGAAGCGAAAAATGATGTAGAAAAATTGGCAAAGACATGAACAGATAGTTCACCCAAAAAACATTATGAAAATGTCCCTTAATTATAGGAAAAGATAAGCTTTCTTATAATAAGAGAAATACCAATTAAGTCTACACTCAGATAGGACTTCCAGCTTCTAGTAATGATAGAATATAAAAACTGGCTGAAGACATCTTCCAACAGAAAACAGCTTTAAAACCTGACATCAAAAAATAAGTAACTACCAAAGGAATTGGAAGAGTGTACATAATCAGACAAACTTCTCCTCCTGGCTATAAGCCTGGAGCTAACATAATGTGACACTGGTAGAAATTGACCCACACTTAGAATCATTTGGTATTCGAAAAGGTTCACAGACAATTCACCTGGGGGAAAGATGCTCATTACAATACATGGGGATAGATTAAGGAAATACTTGTATGAGGAAAAAAAAAATGAATCTCCACCCCTACCCCATGTCATACTAAAAAACTAACTGAATTATTATAGATATAAACATAAGAACTAAAACAATTAAATCCTAGAAGGAACTTTTATAACCTTGGGTTAAACAAAGTTAACAAACTGTATACCTAAAATTAGTAAATTTTACTATATTGAAATTTACTATAGAAGAATTCTGCCTCAACAAAGCTTTTTTTTTTTTTTTTTTTTTTTAGAAAAACTATGCCAATACCATTTCTCACCCATCAGATGAGCAAAAATTCAAAAGCTTGATGGTACTCTGTTGGTGAGGATGTTTTGAAACAGTCATTCTTATCTGGCATGCAGAATGGTGCCCCTATGAAGGAGGATTTGGCCGTTCTAACAAATCAATATATCATTTACCCTTTGACCTGACAATCTCATGTCTGGGAATTTACCCTGAAAATATGCCTCTAGTAGTATTAAAATATATATGCACAGTATTGCAGTCTTGCTTGTAATTAGAAAATATTGGAAACTTACCTTAATTCCTCTTGAGTAATATGGAGTGATTTCCAGGAGATATTACCAAGGAAAAAAGCAGAGTTCAAAAGAGCATATATGCAATGTTTAATAAACAAGAGCAGTTATATATCTGTTTATCTCTTATGAAAGACACCAAAGGAAGACGACACAGTGATGAAACTGGTTATCTATGGTGTGGGTGGACACAGGGTGGAAAAGATACAGGATGGGAGAGACACCTCTCTGAGAATTACTTTTTATGTAATTTTTACTTTTGGGTGCATGTTAATATTCTACACGTTCAACACATGTACAAAGAAATCAATAAAGATAAGGAAGGGAAAATGAACCTAAAGCTACAAGCCAACTGAAATAAATGAATCTGTTTGTATTTCAAATGAATACCATCCTCATGCTAAAGGAAAACCAATTCAAGTAACTTGTGAACACAAGTTCAGACTTTGTGTTCAGACTTTGACAGGTTGGGACTGAGTTGGAAAAGAATTGCAGACAAATCCTGAACCTTTTTTTAGTATTTTGTTGTTGTTGTTGTTTAGTTTTATTGTTGTTTTAGTGGTGCAGGCAAAGCAAGTCTGAAACCATTTTAGATGTATTATGGATGATAGCAAATGTGTTGATTGTCGTTGAGAGCCAGAATCTCAATGAAAACACACAGACATACAAAATAGAGTAAAGTCACAAAAGAATCCTGTGAGATGGACTGGAATTGGAGGTATTGTGATTGTATCATTTCTAAAATAGCTGTATGTCAGGGTGCCTGGGTGGCTCAATCAGTTAAGCGTCCGACTTAGACTCAGGTCATGAACTTGAGGTCTGTGAGTTCAAGCCCCACATCAGGCTATGTGCTGACAGCTTGGAGCCTGAAGCCTGCTTTAGATTCTGTGTCTCCCTCTCTCTCTGCCCCTCCCCAGCTCACGCTCTGTCTCTCTGTCTCTCAAAAATAAATAGACATAAAAAAAATTTAATATCTATATGTATGTGTGCACATACATATATGTATATTTTTATGCATTATATATATACATATATGTGTGTGTGTGTGTGTGTGTGTGTATATATATATATATATATATATACTCATTCCCTGACTCTGTCAGTTGTAAGAACCAAGAAGCAGACACTCTAACAGCAGTGAACACATAGCATATGTAAATGCCCAGATATCATTAACTACTAAAGGAACCCAGTCTCCTTGGAGAAATGACTGATTTAAGCATTGGAGGGAGGATAAATACAAGATGAACTTAGAACATCTCATTTTACCAGAAAATAAGGAAGTGCTCCAAATGACGGGGTCATGTCATAAGCAATAAGCTTGAAAAGGGCTCCTGCTGGCTAAATCTGGAAGAACTTGAGTACCAAAATAATTAAATACAGTAATGAGTTGCAGACCATTGAAAAAAGTAATCCTTAAGTCCATACCATTAGTAAATAGATTAGTTAATTAATGGGGAGAAAGGGGAGCTCTTGCTCATTATAGACTGTTGAGTGCTGACGTAACTACAGAGGCTGCCAGATTTGGGAAATCAGCATTTTGCATCTGTTTTAGTATAGACTGAATCAGGCTGGAGTCATCAGATGCTAAATCTAGGGGGAAATCTTGATAAAGAGCAGAGTATTTACATATTTACATGATTTTAAAGTAGCTCTCTATAAACTGCTTATTAATTGCTAGGGGAAAATAATAATTATACAGTAGTGAAATAAGACAACACCTTGCCCAGTGCTAAAAATTGATAGCACCAGAGAAGAAGAACAGATGGAGAATGTGACTCCAAATGTGAAACCTTGAAAAGGACACATCACCTATGTAGTCCTCCAGCAGAGAACATGTAACCTGAGTCTACCTATGAGAAAGCATTAGACAAACTCAAAATCAAGAATAGTTTTATTTTTTTTAAGTGTGTGTGTGAAAGAGAGAGAAGGAGCACAAGAGAAAGACAGAATGGCCGTATTCTTCAAAGATATCAATGTCATTAAAAAAAAAGAAGAAAGAAAAGCAATAAAAGATCTCAGATGAAAAGAGCCTAAAGACAGGGAGAATAAATACAAGACCTGACCATAGTAGACTGGATCATGCACTGGAGTGGGGAAAATGTTCTAAAGGATGTTATTGGGTCAGTTGACAACCTTGGAGTACAAATGGTGGATTAGATAAAAGTATTGGATCAGTGTTAAATTTCCTAAATTTGACAACTAAACTATGGTTATATGAGAATATACTTATACTTAGGAAATACTGAAGTTTTTAGGGGTAAAGAGCCATGATGTATGTAACTTACCCTCAGAAGGTTAAGGAAAAAAAGTGATGTGTGTGTATATGTGTTTTATGCATATACATCTATACACATGTGTGTGCATGTATATGTGTGTTTCTATATGAGAGAGATTGAGAATTTGCAGGACTTCAGCAACAACCTGTACATACCAGTGGCTTACAAGCGTATTTCTCACTCATGAACATGTTAATGAAAGGATAAATCTGGTGAACTAGGTAAATCTGGGTGAAGGGTATGAGGATGTTTTCTGTACTACTCCTAATTTTTGCAACTCTGCTGTGCACTCAAAATTATTTCCAAATAATAAGTGTTTAAAAGTCCTCTATTTTTTTGGCCAATTTTAAGACTCTCATTAAATATTTTTGTGCTTTGGTTGGTATGCGTTTTTAGCTGTGTCTTAAATTCCTGCATCAGTTTATATGGCCAGGCTTTTTTATGTTTTAGTGTTTGCATTCTGAAAGTAGACATTTAGACATCTTCTTTGTTGATTTTTACATTTGGAACAAATGAGAAGGTGGGTTTTTTCCTACATTTAATTAAAATTGTCTTTTCTCCTAAATGGTTAGAGCTTAGAACTTTAGAATATAGAGCATACTTGACAAAATATTTACATTAAGGACTGATTAAGAAATGATTCTAAAGAAAAATTTAACAATTTTGCTTTTTTTCCCCTTGCAATACCTACTTCTTCCACTTGAGGCCCTCCTGTATTTATTTCTCTGAACAGATTAATTTCTGTTATTAGGGAAGGTTGGGTCTTCATGAATAAATAAGACAAATATGTCTCAGAACTTAACAAGATTCAATAGAAAAAGATGGGACATAGATGGAAAAATAAATAGGAAAAAAAATCTTATATGATGAATGGTGAATTAATGTAAGGAGTAATGAGGCAGATAATAGGCTTTGGAGTTAGACCATGTAGGTTTATTCTGATCCTGCCTCTTGCTTGCTCTTGACCTTGGGCAAGCTACTTCATCTCTCCAAGCCTCATTTCCATCACTTCTAAAATGAGTTTGATAATGGGATCCCTCACAAGACTGTTAGAAGTATTAAGCAACATATATAGCATATATAGTATAAATGTGTACAGCCCATAGTAAGCACTCAACAAATATAAACTATCATTGTCATTATTATAAATACTAGAAAAAGAAATGCTAGGTGCTGAAAAATATGTGGGAATGATTTGTTTTAACCATTTGCTTTAGAGGAGGAAAACCTAATTCTGGCTGAGAAGATAATGAGACTTTTTATAGAGAGGGTGACGCATACATGAACTGGGCCAGACATAGAAAGGAAAGAACTTTCCAGACGGAGGGCACAGCATAGAAATCATGCTATGAAAGAAAAAGTCTTGAGGGTCAAAATAGGCCTTTTGCACACTAACTGTACAGTAACTGTTAGTATGTTTGTGTTTTTGTATCTAACACTGTGGTGATGATATCTGTCTTATAATTTGTTCATAGGAATTGAGACTTTCAGAGTAAAACTGTCATAATATAGTAGGTTCCTCAAAAATAGTAACTTAGGTTTGTATTCTTTTATCAGCAGCAGCAGCAGCATTATTAAAAGCCCAGGAATATAAGAGAGCTATGGACAGATGAAAAGTGTTAGGAAGTGGCGTTTGGGTGGCTATGTTGGGGCCAAAGCATATAGGCACTTGAATACCAACCTAAGATTTTAGACAACAGACCGCCTCTGAAGATACTTGACAGGGAGAAAAATTATCAACTTGCTTCACCTATAATCTGATCCCTTTCTTTCCTTCACACTCCGCATCCAATTTGTTAGCCCTACTTTTTTAAAGCTACAGAATTTCACCACTTTTCACCACATCCATCACTAGTCTAAGCCACCATCATCTGTGGCTTGTGTTGTAATGACAGCTTCCTACCAGATCACCCTGCTCTTACCCTTGTTCCACCACCATACTGTCTAATCTGAACAGAGCAACCAGAAGTATTTTTTTAAAACTTAAGTTAGAACTCTCTAGGGATTTCCATCACAGAGTAAAAGCCAAAATCCTACCAGTAGTAGCCTACAAGTCAATGTGAGAGCCTATGATGACCTACCTGATCTGCTGTTCTCACACTCCTCTTACCTCAGTGACCTCACCTCTTATCACTCTTCCCTCCCCCCCGTTCCCTGCACCCTCACTCCACTGACCTCCAACCCTTACTATGTGTGGAGAAGTTTTGTGGTATTATTAATTGCTTTCTTAGGTGTTATATGCTTGTCATGTTTTTGCCCTTTATATCTCCCAAATAGAGGGTAAGCTTCGTAGGGGAGCTATCTCTGCTGTGTTCTCTGATTTATATTAGAATAATATCTGACACAGAGTAGGTACTCAGTAAATATTTGGTGAATAAAGGGATGAATGAAGAATATCTATACTTAAGAGTATTCAGTAATTCAAGATCAAATAAGAAGCTTTTGTAATAGTGTGGACCAGCACTGTCCAATGGAGGTATGAGAGCCCCCTATGTATTGTTAATTTTCTTTTTTAAAATTTTTTAAATATTTATTTATTTTTGTGTGTGTGTGTGTGTGTGAGAGAGAGAGAGAGAGAGAGTACAAACAGGGGAGGGGCCATTGAGAGACACACACACACACACACACACACACACACACACACACACAGAATCCGAAACAGGCTCCAGGCTCCAAGCTGTCAGCACAGAGCCCAACACGGGGCTTGAATTCCCAAGCCGTGAGATCATGACCTGAGCTGAAGTCAAATGCTTAACCGACTGAGCCACCCAGGCGTCCCCGTATTGTTCATTTTCTAGTGGCCACATTTTTAAAACAGTAAAAAGAAATAGGTAAAATTATTTTAAATATACTTTAGTCTGATATATCTAAAATAGGATTGAAGATGCAATAATATTAAAAATTCATTAATGAGATATTTTTACATTCTTTTTTCATACTGTATCTTTGAAGTCCAGTGTTATTTACACTTCGAGCATATCTTATTTTGTACACTAAATTTTCATTGAAAATGCTGTATCTGTGTTTAGATTTAACAAGATTTACTGTTGAAAAAATGGTTTCATATACACAAATTTTCCAGACATAACTTAAAAATTTTCTACTAACTGAATACCAAAATCTTTTTGTAATAATATTTGCATGCATATGGATAAAACAGTTTCATGCTTTTCTAGAAGACTTTGCCTTTCAAGCAAATTATTTCAAAACTACGTCTTTTCAAATTAAGTATATCACTAATTCTTTTTTTTTTAATTTTTTTTTTTTCAACGTTTTTTATTTATTTTTAGGACAGAGAGAGACAGAGCATGAACGGGGGAGGGTCAGAGAGAGAGGGAGACACAGAATCGGAAACAGGCTCCAGGCTCCGAGCCATCAGCCCAGAGCCTGACGCGGGGCTCGAACTCACGGACCGCGAGATCGTGACCTGGCTGAAGTCGGACGCTTAACCGACTGCGCCACCCAGGCGCCCCATATCACTAATTCTTAATACCATTAACATCAAGTTCAAAGAAGTATATATTGAAAGCAATTCTAAATTTATCAGTATCAACTTAGCATACCTTAAATTTTTCTTAGTTTTTTGTAACTAGTTTATGTGACACTATGAATAATTAAAATCTGCATATTAATTTATGGTAGAAAATATGTAAAATCATTATTATTGATGGATATTATTAAAAGTTTTAATGTCAGTATAAATTCTTATACTTGTTTGGCTTCACAAATAAGCCTTCCCTTTTCTTGGTGCTTTAAATTTAGCTTATTCATGTGCAGTGTGATAATGATTTTTTTTGTCCTTGATTATTGAATATTAGGCAAGCATTCCTTCTGTTTTAAGAAAATTTTTAATTCAAGTTAAAAATATGGCAAATCTTTGTAAAACTCTTGCACAATTCAGCCAAAGAGTATTGGCAAAGAACACAGGATCATTAAACCCATTGTCTTCTAAAGTTAGTGAAGAGTCATAGAATTTGCACATATATACTAAACAATATTAACAACTGTATCCATGACGTTTTTCACACATTCAGTTTCAAAAACTGAGCACAGATATTTTCCACATGTAATGTACAGTGGAATGAAGCAATAAAGAAAACAGTCTCTTGTTGGAAAATGTCAGTAAGTTTGAATTTTTGATCCAACAAGGCTGCAGCATCATCTATTATGATAAGCAATTTTATTCAATATCCAGCTGAAACTCTTTCTTTGAAAGATGTAAAAGTTAAAAATATCTAGACCACAAGTTTGATTTTTTTTAGGCTGCAGATTGATAGCTTTTTGTCATAAATTTGGAAGTTCCCTAAGACAGTACATGCATGAAGTTTGAATTGGGCAGTGTCTCCTATGTCACATGGCTCACCTAAAGCTAAAGAAAGGTCTTTGTAGTTTTTCAGATTTTAAATCAATGGATCATTGATGTTGTTAAAAAGTTCTTGTATTCTGTAGGCATTTGTTTTGTGACTTAATTGATGATCTTTCATTTTTGGTAAAATATCTTTTCTAGTCTTTTATCATAACTGAAATTACCATCTTGATCTAAAAATGGTTTATTTACTCTTTTGTGCAACGATCCAAGCCGTTTTATAGCTGGCCAAAATTACAAATATTAAACATTTACTTCTGATTTCAGGTGACTGATATCATTGGTTCTTGTTTCACTATTAAGAGAAAACTTACCAGATTCACTAGATTCACTATGTAGGTACAAAAATGCCTCTTAATATTGTTCACTTTTTATACACTTAAAATTTTTCATCACAACAGACAGCTTTGTAGATTGCAACTGAATTTATCATGAAATTTGCCTCTTTTTATTGTCCTGATTATATTACTAGTTAATACATCTCTATTTTATATTGTACCGGTAATATGTCTTCATTTTAGGGGCGCCTGGGTGGCTCAGTCGGTTGGGTGTCCGACTTCGGCTCGGGTCATGATCTCACAGCTTGTGAGTTCGAGCCCCGCGTCGGGCTCTGTGCTGACAGCTCAGAGCCTGGAGCCTGCTTCGGATTCTGTGTCTCCCTCTCTCTCTGCCCCTAACCCACTCACATCCTGTCTCTGTCTCTCTCAAAAATAAATAAACATTAAAAAAATTTTTAAAAAATATGTCTTCATTTTAAATATAAAATATTTTCCATACCTACTACTTTAAATAGAAAAAATAATTATATTCTAATAAAAATAAGCATTTCAACTTAAATACCAATTATGATTTACATTAAGTATTACTGTAACTCATGTTGTTGCATAAAATGTTCAGATAAGCACATTCTTACATTATTGCATTAAAAATTTAAATTAATCCATAGTAACCACATCAGTTTATGTATATTACACAAATGATTTACATGCCTATTGAACACTACAGTTCAACAATTATATCTTAAATGATGCAGTCATTAAAATGAAACAAAGCTCCATCAAAACAGTAAAGTTTTGTAAAATGGAAAAATATTTTATACTTGAGAATGTTTTAATTTAAATGCAAACTAACTAAAACTATATTGAAAATTCAGTTGACCAGCTATATTTCAAGTGCTCAATAGCCACATATAGCTAGTGGCTACCACAATGGACACTGCAAATCTAGAACTCTACATTCTTTTTTTTTTTTTTTTAACGTTTATTTATTTTGAGAGAGAGAGAGAGAGCGTGAGTATGCACATGTGTGCATGAGCAGGGGAAGGGCAGAGAGAGAGAGGGAGAGAGAGAATCCCAAGCAGGTGCAGAGCCCAACACTGGGCTCAATATCACGAACTGTGAGATCATGACCTGAGTGGAAATCAAGAGTTGGATGCTTAACCGATTGAGCCATCCAGGCACCCCTAGAACTCTACCTTCTTGCTACTCAGAACATGATCCAGGACCAGCAGTGTCAGTAACACCTGGAAGTTAGCATTGCAGGGTCTCACATGCCACCCCAGACTTCCTGAATCAGAATCCATATCTAACAAGTCGCCAGGTGATTTGTACGCACTTTAAAATTTGAGAAGCACTCTTCCAGGTGATAAGTAGTAGAGGGTTTAACCTGGTGGTGGCAATGGAAATACACCAACGAGGTCTGTGTGAAAGATACAATGAGAGTAATCAATCAGACTTAACAGTGATAGAATGTACAGTAATGGAGCAGTCAAGACTTTGTAATTTAGTGATTGAGAGGCTATAATGGTTCATGCTGTAATGATTCATAGTATTCTTAGTATTATGTAATGTATATTTTCCAGGGGTGCCTGGAAGGCTGCTTCAGGTTCTATGTCCCTCTCTCTCAGCCCCTCTCCTCATGCTCTGTCTCTCTCTCTCTCTCTCTCAGAAATAAATATACATCGGGGCACCTGGGTGGCTCAGTCGGTTAAGCGTCCGACTTCAGCTCAGGTCATGATCTCGCGGTCTGTGAGTTCGAGCCCCACGGCGTGCTCTGTGCTGATGGCTCAGAGCCTGGAGCCTGCTTCAGATTCTGTGTCTCCTCTCTACTCCTCCCCTGCTCGCACTCTGTCACTCTCTCTCTCTCAAAAATAAATTAACATTAAAAGAATGTTTTTAAAAATAAATAAATATACATTAAAAAATTAATGTATATTTTCCAGTTTTAGCAAAAACAGTTTAAAGTATATGTATGTATTTGTATATACAAGTATATCCATACATATTGGCACAGCTATTCATTTCAGTAATATACACTTTCAATAAAAAATATACTGCCCAAAATCAACCATAAAACTGTTCTTTTTATTTTTTATGTTTTTATTTTTTTAGTATATTGACCATGTATACCATTCAACTTCTTATGTATATAGAATGATATCATTCTGTTTAAGGGGATTTCAGCGATACAGATGAATTGTTAATGAGAGTTCCTATATTTGTTGAAAATACTAAAATTCTGTCTCCTCAAGGATTAATTTCTTTATTCACAATTAGCAAAAGAGTGTTTAAAAATCACAAATAGAGAATGTGTATAACTCTTCTCTTAAAAACTTTTAAAAACCAGAAACTTGAGTTATATGAAAAGTACATAGGTAACCTGATTATTAAAACACCACTAGATTGATTTTTAATTTATTTTACAATGATGGTTACCAGTTCAATTTGATATCCTTTGTTCACTCATTTATAAACTTTTAATTGAATTATTGTGAGACAGTGGCCTGATCCTAAAAACAGAATAATCTCCCCTTTTTGAAGGTCCATTAACTATTACAAATTATGGAAATTAAATTACCTTTATTTAGTATAGTGACCCAAAAAGAAAGCAGTGAAGAACTGAAAGATAGGGAGAGAGGGAAAAAGGGAGAGGCAGGAAGGAAAGAACTAAAAAGGCAAGAACAAGCTATGAAGAGATCCTTTTTCTCTAGAAAGGATCAGGTGTGCTGCTTTTTTTCAACCAGGGCTGACTACTAGAATACTTACTTATTTGTAAGGAATTGGCTGCACTGTTCTCTTTTATGCCTTACAGAATAACCCCACCTTACTGTTTAAAATCATGAGCGCAATTTCCCACAAAATAAGACTTCTCGTTTTCAAGTTCTAACAACTTTTAACAGGCATGGGCCATTCTCCTAACAACTTCCTTTAAAAGTTTTGAAAAGTTTTTGAAAAGTTGATCAACAACTTTTCAAAAATGTACTCTCACACTTAAGTTGTTTCAAGTTGGTTTCAGCAGTGTGTTTATGACCTAAGGCAGCGGTGAACTGGTAAACAGTCCAAAGCCAAAGTATTTAGCTTGTCTGAACCAGTCCTTGCGCTAAAGAAACATGGGAAATTGCTCATTTGGCAACTTCTTTACGTTCAGATAAGCCCAGTTGCAGTTAGCCTCACCTGTGCAAAGGTTGGGTTGAATGTTTGACAAGAGCATGAAGTCCTGAGGCAGAAACGTAAGGTCAAATCAGCACAGGAATCTCTGTGGGTAGTTGAGGTTGAACATGAACTTAGTTACAGCTGTTGCAGCTGGCTTGTGAGCTGTCTTGGTTGATGGATGAAGCAACAAAGGAAACTAACAACGGATTAAATATATCTCTAAAAGGAACAACAATACTATGGGATTTACTAAAGGAGTACTCATGTATTTACACTCTTAGAGATTGTGTTCCTTTCTGCATTTATTAAAGAAACAGTAAAGCCTGTAATTTTTAGAAATGGTGTCAGTGCCCATACCCTTTTTATTTTTATTTTTTCGTGATCTGAATTTTTTATAGTATTTCAGTATAGCACTAGTAGATATTCTAAGATGCTGTCTCATCTTCAGAAAGGAAAAGAAGAAAAATACATATATTTGATTTGTCAGTCTTTTCTCTTCTGAAAGGGTACTATAGTAAAATGTTCCTATGTTTCCATTTCAGGTAGTCACTTTGTGACCTCAAAATGTCAACTTTTATTTTCTATTAAAAATCTGCTTTACAAGCATCTCTCATACTACTCTTTTATAGCCGCAGCCACCTCCTTCTGTCCTCCCTCCACTAACGCCTTGCAACCAGTAATCTGTTCTCTATCTCTATAATTTTGTCATTTCAAGAATGTTATGTAAATGTGATCATACAGTATGTCACTTTTGGGCATTGGCTTTTTTCACTCAGCATAATTCCCTTGGGACACATCCAGGTTGTTGCATGTATCTATAGGTTGTTCTTCTTTATTGCCAAGTGCTTATAAAACTGGTGAAATCTGATTAAGGTTGGTGGGTTGTATCAATGAAATTTCCTGTTTGTGATATTTTACTGTTATAGTCATGCAAGTTATAAGCATTGGAAGAGGCTTATTGAAGAATACAGGGAACCTCTCTCTATTATTTCTTACAAATGTGTATAATTTACAGTTATCTTTAAATGATTTTTTAAAAGCCTTGTTGAGAGATGAAATTATAAAGCTCTTATAATGACAGACAGCAATCTGAGTGGAGAAACTTATTAAAAAAGAAAACTTGGTTGAATTTATTTTTCAACATTAATTCCCTTTTTGTGAATCAAAATATGACCCATGTATTTTCCAACATTAGACTTTGCTCAAGAAACTGCCTGAGTTAAAGACAGCTTGCTTGGAAAGGGAACACAAGAACAGTCCAGTTGGCGTCCCTCTTTGCCCAGACACCAGCCATATCCAGTGATTCACTGGACGTGAATGTGGCATTCTGACCAAGCATTGGCAAACAAAGATGTCTATTTCAGAATCCCCATTCCCAAACAGTTTTCTTTTTAATGTAGAAAAGGTCTTACCATTTTAAGAAAACCTGAGTAAAGTTTTGTTATCCTGTTGATACTACAGAAGCCATTTGAATGGTGTCAGCTCAATTAGAATCACAGAATTTTTGAAGTTGGAGGAATTTGGAAGGGAAATGACCTTATTCTTCACAGAAACCTTCCAGTTCATTTGATGACAGTATTTTCTGTAGTTGGTTGGCTTAGCTAGAACTGATGTTGGGGTTCTGGGTTCCCCGCCGTGAGCCACTTACTTTCTGGCTGTTCAGGGACCAATTCAGCACTCTGTCATCAATTGTTTCACGCATGCATTGTAGTGACTTACAAGGGAGACTTGGCAAGGGAATTTAAGAAACATTTATTGAATGCTCTTTTGTATGGATGTACTGGGAAAGCTAGACGTCTTATTCACAAGGAACTCTCAATCCAGTGAGAAGAAAGTAAAATAGAGCAAAACCTATAAAACATTGTAGCGTAGGTGCCCAATCGCTGGTGTGTTGTCAGAGGTATATTTATCTACCACAGCAGACATTACTCCCTTTAATTTTTCTTATTTAACTTAAAAGTACAAATCCCTAAAATTTCATTAGCTACTAAGAGAACACCTTTCAGGGTGTGTTTTAAGCATCTGTGTACATGCCAGACTTTTATGTCTCTTGATGTTAGAACAATATATATTGCTGACAAACTAGTAAATTTTACCCAAGGAGGAAGTAGTGATAAGGCAGCTGACACTATAAAACTCTTATCTTGGCAGTTTACTATGTGAGAAACACTTTCAGTACTCTTACTTCAATATGGGACTCTCCTGACATTGTGTTAAGTGATTTATTCACAAACTGTTTTAGAATTAAAAACAAGACTTCTCTAGTCATACCCAACCCTATATAAATAAATCACCCTATTTGAAAATACTGTACTTTGATCCATTGTCATCCATGTTAGATACCAAGGATTGTCTGTGGTGATGAGTTTCAGATGAAATTGTGAATTCCATCACAATTCTTTAATATTGAAGGTAGCTCATTTCCTGATCCTATTGCTAGGGACATTCTGTCACTCCTGAGCATATGCCCTTCGTCTTATACCCCACCCCCCATCCCTTTTGGCTCTTCATTTCTCTTATATTCCTAATAACTGTTTTTCCTCTTTTCCCACGTCATTTTATAAGATCTCTTTACACTGTAATTATTACCCGCTCTTGCTACCAAATCTGTTGTAAATATTTCCCCCATCTACAAATTCCCTTCCTAATTCTTTCAAAGATTTTTTAATACAGGTGTTTTTGTGTTGACAGATCTTTTTCTTTGTGCCTTCTCCTTTTAAATAATTTTCTTAAAAGTCCCTTCCTTACCAGACATCAGATACATATTAACCTGGTTTTCCACCTCACTGTGTTTGTCTTTATTTAACCTATCTATGAAATTATTTTGTTTGGTCTATGGTATGAAATGAGGAACTACACTTTATACTTTTGTCTTCCCAGATAATTTGTTGTTGCGACTACTCACTCTTTTGTGGTGTCTCCATTACCATAGATTAAACTGTTACATATTCTAGGGTCTGTTTGGGGCTATCTGCTCTTTCAGCTGCTTTGTCAATAAATATTTATTGGGTGAATGAATGTTTTATCTAACTCTTCTTTGGCCAGTACCAACTATTTTGGTATATGCCTATGTCCTTGAACCACATCCTACCTCTTTCTTTCCTGTTGTTACTGTTGTTTCCCAAAATTTGTGGTACCAGTTCTCACTGATTTCTTTTTCTTCCAAATGAATTTAGGAATATTATTACCTTCTATCTAGATTACAGCTTGGAATTCTCGGTCAAGTTCTTCCAAAACAAACAAAAAAATTTGATAAAATTACGATCCCAACTGAATTAAAACTCTAAAAGTTAAATTGGAAGTTACATATTTCTGTTTCAAAGCCAGCTCTTTGTTAAACCCCAAACTCCAGATAAATTCTAAATGTTTAAATAGCCAAAACATAGCTTTTGTGTTGTAGCAGGTTTCAGTGAGCAGAGTTGACATTCTGATTAGGAAAGGAAATGCCCAATACTGTAGATGTTTCCTTCAGTACATTTGTAATCAGACTTGGAGAAGTAGGAAGACAGTTGTTTTTTTTTTTTTTCTTTCTATCAACCTTCACTAAACTAGAAAATGCATGTTTAGGTTTAAATATATTTAACTGGATTTTAACAAATTAATATTTATATTGTGAACAAGTTACATGGTAAAATTTATGAGATAGGTGTACCTGTGTGTCTGTCTTTGATTAGGGACTTCTGTTTATAGACAGAGATTGAAAATTGTTTCTTTGGTTTTCTTTGATGTTCAGAGTCAGAGCTCAATTTTGCACCTTTTGGAGAATGAGGCAGGTGCAGGTAGAGAAGCTGACAGCTCTTGGGAGGGTTAATTAGAGCTAATTATAATTTGATTGACCTGCTTTTCTTCCAGAAAGCTTAACCAAATCTTCCTTTGCAAAGTGGGGATTTTGTTTTTTCTTACAAACTGAAGAAAATCGTTGTTTCTTGGATTTATGAGTGTCTATCATTTTACACACTTTCCAAAGAAGTGTCAGCACATAATTCATAGAAGCAGGGATACAGGTGGAGTTGGAATGGACCTTCAAGATTATATAGTCCTTGAGAGCATATATTATATTAGCTTGTGATGAAAAACTACTTTTTGGGAAAGATAAACTAGTGTGCATAATTTTTAAATCTATGTGATGAAAAACTAAGAATAAATTTGTAAAACACAATGAAGTGTAACTGTTCCTAATTCCACATAGTTTTGATATAATCTTATTTACTTGATAAATACTATGAAAGGGTTTTTAAATGTATATATAAAGAGAATACAATGAAGTGATTTGCTTTTCATTAAGTGTTTTTCATAGCATGGTTTATGGTTGTTATTGTAATTATTCAAATGAAATATCATTCTAATAGTCCAATAAAATTGAAACCTTTTATGAAGAACTTTCCTATGAAAGCTTCTTACCTAATAAGATTTTCTAAGGCAGTTACTATATATGAAAAACAAAGTTGTCATTTTTACCATCAACTCAGTTGTATCTCATATTTGTGGTTTAAGTGGAGCACTTGTTCATGTTAGATAGGGTTTTACTCTCAGCTTGTGTTCTAATTTGAACAATCAAGACTCGTTGGCTTTAAAAGCATAAGAGACTGTTAAAAACTGAGAACAAATTGAGGGTTGATGGGGGATGGGAGGGAGGGCAGGGTGGGTGATGGGTATCGAGGAGGGCACCTTTTGGGATGAGCACTGGGTGTTGTATGGAAACCAATTTGACAGTAAATTTCATATATTAAAAAATAAAAAATAAAAAAAAAATGAATAAAGTAAAAAAAAAAAAAAAGACTCGTTGGCTTTAGAAGTCAGACAGTAAAATACTTAATATTTTAATGACAATTCAAGATAGCAATAGGAGATACCAAGTAGTATGTGATTAATTATAGACAACAGATATAAAAGATAAAAGGAGGGAAAAATGTAAGCAGAAGTGGTCTGGGAAGATTAGAGAAGGTATAATCTAAAGGAGATTTTAAATGATAGACAATCAAATGAAGGAAAAAGAGGAAAAGTGTATACATAGCAGAAGGAACATTGTGCTGGACAGCATCTTAGAGGTGGGAGAGTTTAGTCTGGGAAATTTGGAAAGTAATGTACTTGGATATGGTAATCATGTAAGAGAATTGAATGTGCCAAAGCTGGAAATAGAGATTTGGAACAAGCAGTGGAGAGCCTTGAAGTATGGAGACTGAGGTTCTATTTTATCATACTACCTAAGGTTATCTCAGTCTTGTTACGTGAGCAGTATTTTGGGAAAATTGATCCTTCAAAAGTATGCAGAATATGCAATAGTGAAGAACACAATGGGCAGATAGTGAAGAACACAATGGGCAGAGTGATCATTTATGTGATTCTCATAGTATCTAACTATGAGGTGATGGAAACATGAATCAGTCGTGGAGGCAAGAATGCAGATTAAGGAATAGGTGGAAATATATCATAAACGAAGACTTCACAGTATTTAATAACTGGCTGGGTATGAAGTGGATGGTAGGCTGGATGTATGCATGAAAGAGGAGTAAGGAAAGAGAAAGGAGAGAGCACATATCAGAGGCACATAGAAAGTTCTGTGAATTAACTACCCCTCTCCAAAGTGCGTCCATGCTTAAATAAGGAATGAGTTGCATATTCATTTGTGAATATCTGCAAATTACTTTGAGATCATCCACTGGAGAGAAATGGTATACATGTTTTAAAAATCTGAAAAGGAAACTAGAGGTAACTTGCTTTTTAAACACTTTTCCTTCAACAGCCCTCTTCCTGCAGTAACCCTTTTATCTTTTTTCACAAGCTGTAGTGGGACAAAGACCAACAAGGGTTCTCCAATGAGTGAATGTAGGAAGCTGATAAGAGAAGTATTCTTTCAGGCTTAGTAGCGTAAGTTACATTACACCAAGACATATATCTCTTTGCAGTCTCTTTTTTTTCCTCCTGTCGCCCATTGACATTTTGAAAGATTTACTGATTAGCTTAAAAATTACAGAATTTCGAAGGTTAGTGATATGGATGTGCTAGCCTAATTACAAATGTGCAACTGTTGTTAATGCTTGCTCCTACTTTAGGGAGTCGTAACTGGAGAAGAAAATCTTTTACATAATTGTTGCTAACATTAAAAAGACCCATGCCTACAATGTTCCCAAACAACTTCTCTAAAGTTCAATAACTGGTATTACTAATTGATTGCCTCAGGAAAGCCCTTAATAAATTGTCTAGTCTAGCCCTCTGATCACATAGGTGATTATGTATATTTTTCAAAAGCAGTAAAGAGGAATGGGAAAGAGCAGTACCAAGAACTATAATCGTTTCTTTAACCCTCCTGTGAGAATTGTTTCGATGTTATAAAGTAGGTGTTATTTCCCATTATACATCTGGACAAACTGAGTCTTAGAGAATTACATAGCCAGAAAAAAAGAAAGATTACACATCAAAGATTCTGACCTAGCTTTAGCTCATCTAACACTCATGTTTTTTCTTCTACATCATGTTCCTTGTGGGGGTGGAAAAGCACATAGCACATTGTCTTTTGTCTGAGCTTATGGTGCCCTTTGTGTGAGTTTATAGTACCCTTTGTCTCTTTTGTCAAAGGAGAATTTGGCCTGATCTTTCCTGAAGATTCATTGTGAAAATGTAAGGTGGAAAATCCTCGTTTTACAATGGGACAGTATGAGTTGAAGGTATTTCCTCAGTGTCACCAAAAAAAAAAAAAAAAAAAAAAAACCAAATCAGAGATTTGATTTCTTGTATATGGATATGTGCTTCTGGTGTATGTGCTCACACTGCTTAGTATTAAAAAGCATAATACTTATGTTGATTTTTCTGATTGCTATAACATCTTGGTTTCTCTTTTATTTTCTAACTTTCTAAACTGAATTAATCTCTTATCTAATACAAAATAAATCAGTGAACTAGCTGCAGCATTTATCCTGATTGGATTTCAGGCTCATGGTGAGGTACTCAGAAAATTCTGGCTCAATTGTTACGGACATGGGAGGCTTTGCAGTTATTTATTAGAAGATGACCCGGGAAGAAAAGAAAAAATGGATTTATGTGATCCTGTATTGCTAAATACAGCACACTGCTGCTGTCTCTTTTTTACTGCTTCCTCTAAAAGTCATCGTTTCAATGCACTAATCTTTTAAACAGCCATTCAGTGGGAATTGGGCTAGAACTTTGCTAAGGGGTCACATTTACCAACCCAACAGTTATACATTTACAAAAGAAATAGCATGAATTTATTCAGCATCAAAACCTCTGCATCTTTTACCACCCAACTGCATTTCACACTGTATTACCATCAGTGAACTATCATGACTATATAAATTCCATCCAGATTCTTCATTTAATTAACTAGCATTCTTTGAACAAAAATAAAAGTGCTGTTTTTATAGAGGAATAAAAGCTGCATGAAGTGAGTGTGAAGGAGACAAATCATCAGATTAGTTATTATTCATTGCAGCTATGGAGAATTCTCTGCCCCTCCTCTTTCTCTTCAGTGGCACTATATTTTTTTCTAGCTTGATTGAATGAATGGAAAAGGGGGGAACAGTGTAGCAGCCTCGAAGGTATTTCAGTATATTGTAGTGGTCACATCCTAAGCTCATGTGGGGTTGGGCACTGACGATATTGTCAAATACAAGTCATTTTTTTTTTAATCATTTTCTGTTTTTGGAGAGACAGTATGGCATAGTAGCCAAGAGCATGAACTTTGTGCTTTGTGCCTAGACAGCCTTGGTTCAAATCCTAGCCTGTTTGTGACTTTTTTTTTTTTTTTTTTTTTTTTTTTTGAGAGAGAGAGAGGGAGCATGAGCGGGGTAGAGGGAGGAGGAGCAGAGAGGGAGAGAGAGGGAGAGAGAGAGTTTCTCTGCACTGTCAGTGCAGAACCTCCATGCAGGGCTCGATCCCATGAACTATGAGATCATGACCTGAGCTGAAACCAAGAGTCAGATGCTTAACTGAGTGAGCCACCCATGTGCCCCTAGGTTTGTGTTTCTGAGCAAGTTACTTAATGTATCTGTGCTTCAGTTTTTTCCACCTGTTAAATGAGTATAATAATAGACATACCTCAGGCAGCAGTGTGTGGATTGGCTGAGTTGGTCCATGTAAATCATTTACAGTAGTGCCAATATCCATCTGCATCCTGTATGTACAAAAGCAGTCTGATGTGAAGGTGATGAAGCTGTGACACCAGTGACTTGGTCACCTGGCCTGAACCAATTGATGTGGCTTCATAAATGTTCTTTTATTTACCCAGATAGTTCTTTGTAGCAGTATTTTTTGATTATAAGACAGTTTTAAAAATAAAGAAATTAAGTTTTGGGTTTTTTTATTTTTATTTTTTAACATTTATTTATTTTTGAGACAGAGAGAGACAGAGCATGAATGGGGGAGGGTCAGAGAGAGAGGGAGACACAGAATCCGAAACAGGCTCCAGGCTCTGAGCTGTCAGCACAGAGCCCGATGCGGGGCTTGAACTCACGGACCGTGAGATCATGACCTGAGCTGAAGTCGGATGCTTAACCGACTGAGCCACCCAGGCGCCCCAAGTTTTGTTTTTTTTTATTTGAATATAGTTGACATGCAATGTTACATAAGTTTCAGGTGTACAAGGTAGTGATTCAACAACCATAGTTATGCTGTGCTTGTAATTACCCTCTGTCGCCATGCAACGCTGTTGCAATACTGTTGACTGTATTCCCTACCGCTGAATCTTTTGTTCCTGTGCCTGAAATGGAGCTCTTTGAATCAGAGGTGTGATAGGCAGTTGGTTGGCCATATCTCTCCATCCTGAACCCTGCTGCCTGATTTAGCTTTCTGAGACACTCTGTTCTCAAATCAATTTCTATTCAAAAGGCCTTAAAAGTTACCTGATATGGGGCACCTGGGTGGCTCAGTCAGTCAGATGTCCGACTTTGGCCCAGGTCATGATCTCATGGTTTGTGAGTTTGAGCCCCACATTGGGCCCTGTGCTGACAGCTCGCAGCCTGGAGCCTGCTTCGGATTCTGTGTCTCTCTCTTTCTGCTTCTCTCTCTCTCTCTCTCTCTCTCTCAAAAATAAATAAGCATTAAAAAAAAAAAAAAGTTACCTGATGCAAGCTCTTTTGCCTGTCATGCCATTTCCACCAGAGCCTTGCTTGTTCTTTCCCTGTATCTCCTCAACCTTTTTTATCCATTGTTCTCCCAGGAAGCATGTACTCCAGTCAAAAGTAATCTAGTGCCATTTTGCAAATGTACCACATTCCTTCTTGTCTCTCTTCCTTCGTTCACATTGGTCTTTTTGTCTAACGTGCCCTACCCTGTTCCTCCGCTTATCTAAGTTATACCTAATTTTCTGAACTGAGCCGTAAAAGGGAAGGTACCTTTTATCCTCTTTGTATTTTTTATCACATAATATGATTGTCTGGATGTGCTAGCTGCCTAGTAAATGCTGTTAATGATGATGAAGCCTTCTGTTAGCTCTACTTTCAAACTATATTTAGTATCTCACCACTTTACAGCAACTCCAACACTGTCACCCTTGTTCAAGCCACAGTTACTTTATGCCTGTCCCCTTCTTCCACCTGCTCCACCCTTGCCCACTCCCTACAATTTACTCTTAACCCATCTGCAAAAGTATTGCACTTACAGGTTAAGTCAGATCATAATAGTTTCTCTGCGCCAAACTCCCCAATAACTTCCCATCTCACCCTGAGTAAAGCCAAAGTTTTTATGATGCCCTACAAAAGCCTCTTAAGGTCTGCCACTCCACCCCAACACCATCCCTGCCCTCACTCCTTGTGTCCTACTACTCCCTTCTTCCTGTCCCTTACCACTCTCTACTTCTGTCACACTGGCTTCTTTGCTGTTCTCTAAAGATGCAAGGAACAGTTCCACCTCAGGGCCTTTGCACAAACTGGTTCCTTTTCCCAGAAAGCTCTTTGAGAAATCTTCATGGCTCCATGCTTCCTGCAGCTCTCTGATTAAATGTCTTCTCAGTAAGGTCTTCACTGTTAATCCCTAATTTATTGTCTATCTCTCCAAACTAGAGTGTAAATGGGGGGGAGGGGGTGCATGAGGGAGGACTTTTTGTCTGTTTTGTTAGGTTCTCTGTCCTCAGTACCTGAAACAGAATCTGACATATAATAAGTACTTAGGAAACAGTTAGTGCATGTATGAATGAAAAATTGACCCTTAAAAATATGTCCATATTCTTAACTCTCCCTTCATTTCAAACGTATTTAGATTCAAACAAAAGCAAGCATCCTATAATAGCTCTGAGAAAATTAAAGTAGCCATAGTTGAATATTAGCCATGGCAATTGGAGCAGAAAGTTCCATTGCAGAGAAAAGATATTTCTGCATCAAGTAAAGAAAAAGAAATCGTTTACAGTATAATAACTGCCATGTGAAATTATATTAGGTGTCCTGGGGGGACTTTCGTCGACCCAGCACCAAAGCACATTTTGAGAGCGCAAATGGTTTTGGTCACTCCATCCTCTTCCTAAGGTAGAGAATGTAGCTAATTTGGGGTTTTTTTTAATTTGTTTTTATTTGTTTGTTTGTTTTGTCATTTGTTTTGTCAGTTAGTTGTAGAGTAAAAAGGTGAAAGAGCATTAATGTTGGAGTTTAGCAGACCCAGGTTTAAACTCTGGCAATACTATGTGTCCTTGGACAGAGTGGGTAACCTCTCTGAGCCTCTGTTTAATTATGTATAAAATAGTTTTTAATAATGCCTTTCTCTGTTCTAGAGGTTAAATGAGAAAAGACACATGAATCTTCTAGGCCATAACATGTGTTTAATAAATGTCATGTGAGCATTGCACCCTATAGAAATAGCTATATGTTTTGCTACTGAATTCCACCTTTTGGCTTAAATCAAAAGGGAGAAATAGCAGTTAGACTGCTGTCTAGGAATAAGCTTTGGATCCTGGGCTTGGACCACAGGGAAGTCTGCTACACCACAGATCTCTCAGCTGTATCTGATGAAGCTGTAAGCACCTTTCTAGAACATGAGCCCTACCACCTACTTGAGTTTTGTGGAAGCCTACTCTTTTTATCTTCTGAACCAGTTCTTATTCTAGTCTCCATTTTCAATTCCCTTCTAGTTCCCTTATTTCCAAAATGTTATGCTAGCTGTGTGAAGTTGGAAATCCTATACTGAAAATTATCCAGGAGATCAACAGAGGAAAAGTAAGATCAGGCATTTACTGTCCATAATAAAATAACGTGGAGACTCATTTTCACATTGATATGTGAGGAACACATGTATATCTATTAAGTTTGGGAATTATAACTTCCAGAGGGAGGAAAATATTTTGTTTAAACTGTATGTTTTTTTTTAACATGGCTTTTTTTCAATGGCATGAATTTTGCAATCTTCAGGAAGCCAAAGCTGTTGTTGAAGAAACCAGAGCCCTGCGAAGTCGGATTCACCTTGCCGAAGCCGCACAGCGACAGGCACACGGAATGGAAATGGACTATGAAGAAGTGATCCATCTGTTAGAGGCCGAGATCACAGATCTAAAGGCTCAGCTTGCTGATTATTCGGACCAAAATAAAGTAAGCAAAACCGTCCTCTCTTTTAGTTACCATGGTTTCCTTGCCGTTGTCATGTATCCTGTTTTCATTTTCTTTTCATCTGCACTTCTAAACTAGGTCAGTGTTTGTCTTCTATTATTCAATGATAGGATGATGTGTCGTGATGGGATGGGGGGGTAAGGTGAAGGTTGTGAGCCTCCCTTTATCCACATAGCTTGGGGATGAAAAAGCATGTGACCCAAATTTATTTGGGTCATTGGTCAACATTGTGCAGCTCAGGCAGTAAGTCCTAGAACTATTTAACATTTAATTGATTACATTGGTTTTCTCCATTTGTTCCTAAACTTACTAATTTGCCTTGTGGGGATGGGAGGAGGAGAGTCTAGGGATGGGTTTTGCTCTTTGATTAGAGCACTCAAGGAAGTGTGAATGTTAAATAATTTTTGCCCAGGGCCAAGATAATTAATAGGAAGAAACTGAGTTTGAATTTAATAGGCTCCAATTTCAATAGCAAAATGCTGAATGCTATTTATAAGGCAATGTGATCCTTTTTTTATGGGAATTTTTTTATATGATTTTTTAACATAATACATACTATATTCATTGAAAGGTCTTCAAAAACTATAGTAGACATACACATTTTTACTTCACTGAGGTAGAAAATTAAGTAAATTGAAATACATATTTAATGACTTCAACAAGTTCATTTAGGATAGGTGTTTACGTCTCTAATACAGTCAACTTTCAAGAAAACATAAAGCAAATTTGAATAATTTATGTCTATCTATATAAACATAAAACTGTTAAATACCTTAAATATACCAAGTGGAAGTGAAACCAGTTTTAGAAAAGCAAAATGCAGAAGAAAATCTGAAATTTTCTTTGGCTAGCTCTTGAGAGGCACTAATACATTTCTCACATCTGCCCATTTAAACCGATTCCGAAAGAGCTGATGTTCCTACTTTGATAATACACAAGGCTAAGGGAAAGTTATATTACTTGAAAAGGCAACAATACTTAGAAATACTACATATATTTATTATTTTTGACCCAGTGTTTACATTTTGAAATCAGAGATCCATGCTTAGTTCATGTGAGTAACTTTAACATGATTCTGAAAATATTTGGGGAATTAATCAAAATGTCAAGAGTACAGTTTTATAAAACTCTGTTTACTTTTGGAGGGATAATCAACAGTCTTTAAAAATACATTCTAAGTAATATAATATTCAAAGAGTTCTCATGAATTGATTCAAAAAACTTTTTTAAGCATAGATTATTTGCAATTCTCTGTTCCAGCTCTTAGCTGAGAGACATTTTGGTCCTAAGTTGTCTGGCAATGTAATTAATTCAGTTTTTCTCTTTTTTAGCATAATGGGGTCTCCTGCCATTCCTCCTAACAGGATTCTAAGCTGGCCGTTAACGTGTCTCTGAAAAAAATAATCTTTTGTTTATTTTTCAAAGAAAAAATATTAGACAAGAGCATCTCAACATTTTCCAAACTCAATACCAGTGGAGAAAGAGAAGGAAAGTTTTTTCTTTTTAATTGTTTAAGATTGCTTCAAGAGACATTGACCAAGATGTTGCAGGACGTAGATTCAAATATTCTTTTTTAAGACGCAGGTTCATTTTGTAACTATGTTTTTTTCACTGTAAGTTTTTCCTTTAAAAAAATTTTTTTTAGGGGCACCTGGGTGGCTCAGTCAGTTAAGCATCTGACTTCGGCTCAGGTCATGATCTCGTGGTCCATGAGTTTGAGCCCCGCATTGGGCTCTGTGCTGACAGCTCAGAACCTGGACCCTGTTTCAGATTCTGTGTCTCTGGCCCTCCCCCGTTCATGCTCTGTCTCTCTCTGTCTCAAAAATAAATAAACGTCAAAAAAAATAAACATTAAAAAAATTTTTTTAATGTTTACTTTTTTTTGAGAGAGAGAGAGACACAGCATGATTAGGGTAGGGGCAGAGAGAGAGAGAGGGAGACACAGAATCTGAAGCAGGCTCCAGGCTCTGAGCTGTCAGCACAGAGCCCAACACAGGGCTTGAACTATAAACTGCAAGATCATGACCTGAGCTGAAGTCGGACACTTAACTGACTGAGCCACCCAGGTGCCTCAAGTTTTCCCTTTTATTATCTCTATACTTACTTACCTTTTTTATTTTTTATTTTTTCTGTTTACCCCCAGCTTAGGAAATAAAACATTACCAAAACCTTTGAAGATCCAGTGACCCTCCCTAGTTACAATCTTCTCCCTTGCCCTCAGAAGTTACCACTTTCCTGGATTTAGTATTAACCATTTTCTTGATCATTTTACCACATATGTTTATATCTCTTACTGGTAAATGTTGTTGAGTCCTGCCTGTTTATCAACTTTATATAAATAGAATTGTCCTACATGTATTATTCTTGCTTTTTTCACTCAAACTTTTATTTTTGAAATTCATCTATTTGAAATTTATAGTTGGTTCATGTATTTTCATTGTTTTTTTTTTTTGTACTCCCTTGAATGGATATACTACAGTATATTTGTCCATTCTGTATTTGATGAACAGTCCAATTGTTTCTGTTTTCTTTATTATGAACAATGTTGATAACACTTTTGTATATATCCTGCTCCACATGTATAACAGTTTCTCTTGGGTTCATATCTTAGAGTGGATTTGCTAGGTTGAATGATGATTGATCAACTTTACTAGATCATGCCTAATTGTGTTTGAAAGCTTTTGAGCCAATTTTTACTCCCACCAGTAGTGAATGAGAGATACTATTTACCGCACATCCTTGCTGACACGTTGTTTTCATTTACTTTTAATTTATATCAATCTGGTAGGTGTAATAAGTAAATCTCATTATGGTTTAATTTGGATTTCCCTGATTACTAATGACTTTGAGCCACGGGTGTGTTGGGACCAGTTAGCACCGGCTCAAAATAGGTGATTGTATGCATATCTTCTCAACTGCATATTCAGTGATATCAGGTTGTTTGGTAGCTTCATATCAGCTGTGGTGGAATTATTTATACCCCCAAATGCTATAAACCAGGGCTTTTTGCCCTGGCCCAGATAGCCAGTTGAGCATATATTTATGTACTTGTTAGGCATTTATGTTTTATGAAATGCCTTTTCATAACTTACAATTGTTTTTCCCATTAGGTTGTTCTTTGCACATTAATATGTAGTGATTGTTCACGTGTTCAAGTTACTAAACCTATATTAAATTATATGTTATTAAAAATCTTTTCTCTCAGATTCTTGGCTTACTTTTCACCCAGTGGCAAAAGACACACTGACTTTCATGTAGTCAAACTTATCAGTCTTTTCCCTTATGTGCCCTTTTACAAGTTCTTCTATTCCCAAAGATATTCTTTATATCTGCCTCTAAGTTTTGATCTTTCTGTCATTGGTTTCGTAGCATTGTATGGGGATGGAGATCCATTTTATTCTTTCTTTATACTAAATGAACGACCAACTATCCCAGCCCCATTTATTCAAAAGCCTCTTCTTTCCTAATTGATCTACAAAATCAGGTCTGTCATATATCAAGATTTCGTGTGCATTTATCTTTCTGAGGGCCCGCTATTCTCCTTCACTGGTCTATTTGTACATTCTTGCACAAATAACATACTGTTTTGGTTACTCTATCTTTTATAGGGAATCTTGATATATGACCATCCTGCCTAGTTCTTTTTCTTTAAAAGTATGTTGGCTACATGACCCTTTGGCCTTTTATGTGTATTTTATAAATTCAACCAAAAGAAAAAAAAAACTACTGGAATTTTTACTGAAAATAAGTTAAATATATAGATGAATTCGGGAAGAATTTACATGTTTATGATTGAGTCTTTATTTATAAACACCACTGAAGCAAAAGACTGGATAATTGCATTGTGGCCAGAGAATCTAGTCTATAGTATAATTGATTCCAAAATATGTTGGTGGTTGCTTTGTGGCTTATACTGTATAGCCAGTGTTCACACATGGTCAAAGTGAGCTTCAAAAGAATTCCTCATGGTTTTTTGATGTATCGTTTTATATATTCCACTAGATCAGATTCATTAATTGTAAAGTCCAGCTTTTCTCTAGTCATCTTAATTTCTTTGTCAGAGAAATGCATTAAAATCTTCCTTGTTTTTTGGGGCGCCTGGGTGGCTCAGTGAGTTAAGCATCTAACTTCGGCTCAGGTCATGATCTCACAGCTCATGGGTTCAAGCCCCATGTCGGGCTCTGTGCTGAAGGCTTGGAGCCTGGAGTCTGCTTCTGCTTTGTAGTCTGTGTCTCCCGCTCCTCTGCCCCTCCCCTACTGGTGCTCTCTCACGCACGCGCATTCTGTCTCTCTCAAAAATAAATAAACGTTAAAAAAATAAGAAGAAGAAAAAAATCTCCCCTTTTTAAAAAAGTAATGTTTTTAGCCATATATAGGCTTGGAATTACATTATCATCCTTTATGGAATGTTGTGACTCTTCAATTTACCACTCTTATATTCCCCCTAATTTTATTTTTGATTAATACTAGAATAGTTACAACAGTTTTCTTTTGGTATTTATGGTGTATCTGTTTTCCTTCCTTTCACTTTTAACTTTGCATTGTCCTCACATTTTAATTGTGTATGTGGTAAACAACATATAGCTGAATTGTTTCCTCATCTTACTAATTTTTGACCTTTAATTGGAAAGATCTTTCCATTTACCCTGTTTTATTTGATAATGCCGTTGGCTTCATTTCTACCCTCTTTATGCATTTTATTTGTGCTTTAGTTTTTGGTTGTGTTTTTTTTTCTTTCAATGTGTCATGTCTTGCCTGTTTGTTTGTTTTTTAATGTTTATTTTTTGTTTATATTTTGTGAGAAAGAGAGTGTGAGCCGGGAGGGGCAGAGAGAGAGGGAGAAAGAATCCCAATCAGGCTCCACACTGTCAGTGCAGAGCCCGACATGGGCTTTATCTGGGGCTTGATCCCAGGAACTGTGAGATCATGACCTGAGCCAAAATCAGGGGTCAGATGCTTAACCAACTGAGCCACCCAGGTACTCCTTGTCTGTTTTTTTTTTTTTTTTTTTTAATTGGTTCAGATTTCTCCTGTGTTCCCCAATTCCCATTCCATGTATTTCCTTCTGCTGGTTTATAGAAGGTATGTACTCTGTTTCTAATTTTTAATGATTATCTTAGAAATTTTAACATTCTATTTTCACTCAAATTATAAAACTAATCACTAATTTTCCCCTGCTTCTAAATATTATAGTACTTTAAAACCTAAATCCAATCATTCCTTCCTACTTAATTTCTATTTTTGTCAGTATTTTAGTTCTTTCTTGACTTTTAACACCATAAGTTAGACACTATCACAATTTATTTTGTGGAGTCAACTTTTGTTTAAATAGATGCCTTCTTTTCCATTTTCTATGTCCAGCATTCTTTTTTGCATCTCAGGCCTTCTTGCTAAAATTATTTCCTTCCTGAAGTACAGCTTTTAGAAACGTGTTTAATGAGGATCTGTTGGTAACACATTCTCTTCATTTTCGTTTGTCTGAAAACATCTTTATTGAACTCTTGCTCTTGAAATACATGTCTGCTACATTGAAAGTAAGTTTGCACTTAATTTCTTTCATTGTCTTTATTCCATGATTGTGATATCAGCAGCCAATCTGTTATTTGTTTGCAATCCATTGTTACTTTCCTGATGATTTTAAGATCTCTTTATCATCTGTGTTCAGCAGTTTGTGATGACTCATGTGTTGACTTATTTTTATTTATAGTGCTTGAGATTCACTGAGTTTCCTGATCTGAGAAACATTGTCTTTTGATATATCTGAAAAACTCCAAATTGTTATCCTGAGCTATGTCTCTTTCATTCTTTCTGAACCCTCCTGTGTAATTCAGATTGAGTATATACTATATCTTCATCTAGTTATTTTCTCCTTACCTCTTCTCCTTTTTTTATATCCTCCCATTTTATTTTTCTGCTGCATTATGAAAACCTTCTTTACCTCTGCCTTCCAGTTTATCCATTCTCTTTTCAGCTATATCTAATTGGATATTAAACCCATAAAATGAGTTTCTGATTTCATTTTGATTATATTTTTATTTTTAAGATTGATTTTTATGCCATCTGGATCTATTTTTATAGTTTATTTTCCCTTTATCATGTCTTAAATTCCTCCCTAATTTTTAAAACTCATTAAACACTACTTTGTAGTCTATATCTGATTACTCCAATATCTGCTGTATTTATATAGTTTGTTTCCTTTATATAATTTGTTTCCTTCAGCTGACTTTTATTCATGGTAGCTTATTTCCTGAGGTCTTGTTCTTTTGACACATATGTAGAAATTCTTTGAGATCTGAGTTCAGAAAATATCCCTCCACTGAAGTTTTGTGTTTGCTTCTGCCAGTCTAGAACTTATTTAAACCAAAATTTCAGCTTATAAATTTATAAGACACACAGGCAATGTAAATTATGACCTCAAACCTTCATGAGTTTGGACCCATGAAGGTTTTTTTTTTTAACCTACTCTCCAGAACCCAAATGAGAACCATCGATTTACTTCTGTAAGGTTTGTTTCTTTCCAATTCACCCATTAAAGTTCTCTCGTTTGCATGTGTGCCCAAAGATATACCCTCAGAGCAAATTATGCTTCAGCATTCTCTTTTATAAGTAGGTTCACCCAGCATTGTTGTTGTTTGTCTTCATGAAATTCCTTTACTGTCAATGGGATTCTTTTACTGTTCACAGGATTCCTTTACTTCTCTGCCAGCTCATCTTTACATTATATCATATTACATTAAATATATATGTGTATTCTCAGTAATTTTTGTTATGCCACACTGGTAGCGATTTCTGTCAGCAGCTGGTAAGCCGTGTTGTAAACAAAAACAAAACAATGATAAACTCAATTCAAATGTATTTTACTATAAGAATCAATAAAGCCATATGCATCTTATCTTGTAAAATTTGCAGCATCCCTATACAGTCTAACTTTTAAATATGCATATACAGTTAATTAAGTGCCTCCCCAAATCAGAAGATAAGTACACTAAGAGAAAATAATATGGTAATGTTGGATATTAGTTATAAAAACTGAACATAGGAGCCACTGATATAAAATCAAAGAAATGTTTAAGACCCTCCTTTTGATACCTCTATCCAGGAAAGTGTTCAGGAGTTAAGAAAGAGAATCACAGTGCTCGACTGCCAATTGCGAAAATCGGAAATGGCTCGAAAAACTTTTGAGGCATCCACTGAAAAGCTTCTTCATTTTGTAGAGGTAAATTTTCCCATTAACATTACCTTATGCCCATTTTTAAGAAATCTATATATGACTGACACTCAGATAAATGTCATGGTGTTTGGTGGCTAGTGAGACATTCTCTGGGCTCAAAACAGCAATGCTAACCAGCAGCCAATTTTAAAATTGCATAAATAATGAAAAGACCAGCTAACAAATAGATTCTATTGCTAACAGAGCAATAATCCAGACAGGATAACATGGTCCCAAATATATACTATGTTTTTTGAACTCTTTTTCAAAACTGTTAATACTATACAAATATTATTTGATAAATATTTACCCTATACAGAAATGTTTCCATAGCTATTATTACACATCTGAGTGGCGTTGCATGTCAATGTAATTGATTCTTTTTTCCCCACATAACAGAAACACCTTTTAATCAATTGGGAGTGAAAGGAGGAGGGAGGTTATAAACATTAGTTAAGTAAGAAAAGATGTTTTAAAAATATCAAACTTACATATCTCCTTTACTATCTTATTTGTCTCTAGACTATTCAAGAATTACTTTCTGATAATTCTTATCCTTTATCAAATTTAAGGTAAGAACATTTAAGTGTTTACTGTAGAGTATGATTACGTTTTTCATTTGGTAATTGTGACTAAAATACTAGAAATCTCTTAAACAGCCTTAAGATGCTACATAACGATTTGATGCTGTTTTTAATGTCTTGTGGAAACAGATACAAGGACGTGTTGTTTTTGACCCCATTTCTGTAAAAGAAATTCCTGGAGGTATTTAGTCAGTCACTGTAACCTAGTACTCTATTGAGGTAGGAATCACCTATATTGTTTTTGTCAGGAATTCTGTAAAGAGGGGATTACCTTGAAGTTCTGTAAGCATCCTGTGTATAAATAAAAATCACTTTAAAGGTCAGTCTCAAGCCAGCAGATCAGTTATTATGGCAAACAATTTTATAAAACATGTTCATACAATCGGTTTCTTTCATTTTCAACATTCAGTAGACATAAAAAAATATATATATTTGGAGAATACACCTTGATTTTGTTACTGTTCACAGATTGTTTCCAATTCAAAGTTTCTTACTAAGAGCTACAAACATACTAATACAATTTATGTATTTCAAACTGCAAGTCTTTGGTCATTGTGATACATAATGAGAGATACAGAAACGAAAGTTTCCTGTTTATACATTTTCAGAGCAGTTTTTTTCCCTCATCTTGTAAAAGCTGCCACTAGCAATGTACTTCTACTTCTAGCAATGCATACTTGCAGACAGGAGAACTCTGCCCTTCCCTATGAAAACAACAGTTTAATAAATGATGATTCATTGTATTCTTATTCTATTTTAGGGTTCCACAAAGCATTTTTTTTTAACCTTAGAAGAATGTCTATGGTAGTACACTTAAAAAAAATTATTATTGAAATATAGTTGACCTACAATGTTATATTAGTCTCAGGTGTGCACCATAGTAATTTGATTACTCTGTACTTTACGTGATAATAGTATACTTTTGAACTCACTTTATTGTCATGCTTTATTCTAATGAAAGATCAGACATTGCTCTCCATGCTGCTTATGATGCAAGATAAAATGAAGATAACATGAATTTCATAATAATTATTTTCAATAACAATGTTAAAATACTCAGCAATCAGATTCCCTTGTATGGTTAGATGTATTTCCCGTCCCCACCCTCCAAGGTCTCATTGTGACCTTGAATAATAATTCAGAAGTTTTGGTATTAAAAATGAAGGTTAAAAATGACTATTCAAAAGCCAGAGCTTGCCCTCAAACTTAAACTGGTTCATGGAAAAAAAGGTAACTTTAAAAAACAATATTAAGCAACTTTTCACCATGTCTTAGAAACTGAAACTCTAGTACAGTATGGTTCAGTCTTTCTAATATCTATGTCTTCTGTAATAAATTTAGGACTTGATCATTCAACACAGAATAAAGGCTCTGTATTTGAATTTGAGAATTGATGCTTTAGTGTCTGCTTGTGAATGAATATCATCATGCTTAAGAAGATGGACTATAAATAATAATAGTTTTGTTATCAGTTTAAAATTGTCCCTTTTCAAATAAAAGTTTTAATGTGATGGTTTTTTGCAGTAAAACCTAGCATTTTAAATTATAAAAGAGTGCGTTCATTTCAGGTGACATTTGCATCTCCAAAAAGTGTTATAAATGCTGTTCAGATTTAGGGACAACAAATGGAAGAGCTTAAGAGAAATTTCAGGAGCACATACACATTGAAATTATATTTAATATTATAAGAAGTAACAGTAAATGTCTGCTTAATAAATTTACGTCTGAGTGCTTCATTTGAATTTTTACAAAACTAAATAAAAGGCTACATCATGTTAGCATAACATAAGCACTCACAAAATAAGCCCAACAAATGATTTATTTCTCCTTCTTATCAGGTCAGTCTAATTCTTTAAATATGTCTTTGTTACATAACGAAGAATAGAAAACAGAAATGTTTTGTGATTACTTCATTTTATGACTGTAAGAATTCAATATTCCCAGAAATACAAATATTTTTGTACATAAGAGTTCAGATTCAGCCAAGATGGATACTATTTATTGTGTAATAAGCTCATCTTTGCATTATTGCCATCACAGTGAAAGAAGAGCTTTGTTAGCTTCTCAGACTTCCCTCACACCCCTGGGAAGGAACGGACGTAACATCGCAGCAACACTGGCACTTGAATCTAAGGAACTTGTTAAATCTGTTCGGGCCATACTTGACATGGATTGTAAGTTTTCTGCATTTTTTCACTTTTTTTTCCCCCAGTAATTCATTTAACAAAACAAAAGGAGATTTCAAGCTTGACAGTTTAATTTTGTTAAATGCGTTGGCTTGCCTATAGTAAAACTGAGAGCTAATTGATAAAAATCTCGATACACTCCTTGTAGGGGGAGAATATTTACTTTATTTAAAGTACCTGAAATGGCCTCCAACAGAAGATAGCTGATTAAGGCATGTTTTTGCCTCTACTTCCATCCAAAGTGTCTTTGAAATGGAAGAACAGATAGAAAAATAAATCCACAACAGCACTGGAAACCTGGAAGGTTAGAACCAACATTTAGGGATTTTTGAATAATACCCAACAGATAGAATAAAATGGAAGGTACAGCCCAGCTGAGCAAAAGACCCCAAAACACAATAAAGATCAAAGACAAAAATGCTGAAACAGTAAGTTAACTAGAACCGTGAAAAAACGTCCAGGATCACAGGCAGGGAAGACTGGGAACAGACCCTGGGGCACCCAGCAGGGTAATTAATTAAAGGGCTATGGAATAGCTGAACCAGTTCCCCACTCATCAGAGCTGCTGGCTCAGGCATTTCCTCCTGAGCCAGGGCCAGGAGAATACCTCTCTTAAAGAACTGCATGATCTGTCCCTGGACACCCCCAGAGTCAGCACTGGGCTAGAAAGAGATGCAGGGGAACAGGCTTAGTAATGCCAGTGTCCCAGCAGACAGGGAGATCCTTGGGGAGAGCTTAAGTGATCAGTCATTTCCATCCTTCCCTCCTCCTGTCTCCCAGCACTTTTGCCTCTTCATGGATTTGGACTCCCTTTTAATTTGTTTGTTCTTCTGTCTCTTCTCTTGATGTCAGTCTGTCTGCTGGTTGTCTTTATGCTGGCCTCTAGCATTCCACTGTCTCTGTTTGCCACTCTTAATCTTTCCTATGCTGGGGACGAGATATCAAATATATATAAATATAAATGTAGAGAGGCACAGAAAAAACTCTTTGTTCACAAAGTATCCAAATAATAAGTTTTGAGTAAAGTCCTGTGTAGTAAATGGTTTGGCTTTGTAGAGGATATTCAAAGACCCTTTGGGGTAACTTTTAACTTCAAAACTATGTTATAGAAAGAGAATTGGAAACCATGCACAATTTGTGCAGTGAGGTTTTTTTTCTTAATTTTGTATAACCTATTACATTAAAAAAAATCAAATTATATTTCAAAAACCCTATAAGAACTCTCTATGTGAAGAAATTCTGTGGGTTTCAGGATAGATGAAAATAATCACTTCTAATGTATTATGTGTACACTCAGAATTTAAAATATCAGATATTTTTAAGTTAGGGTGGGACCAGTGGAGGGAAACACCTGCATACACACACATAGCCCAGTGGACACTGCCATCATTAATTTTAATTACCTTGCTAACATTAACCTTTACATTTGTCAAACATGATTATTCAAAGAAAATATTTGAAATTCAGCAGAACTCCTTTGGAAGAGAAGTGAAAAAGTCCATCGGCACTTTTTATGTCGTAAGATTGTACCTCATTTGCTGTTTAAACTAGCAAATAGTTTCTGCGTTGTCTTTTTTATTTATTTAGAGATATAATTGCTAACATTGGCATGTATTCCCAGTACTTTCATAATTTTTATGACCTATCTTTTTCAGTTTGATAATTCAGATAAACTCAGCTCATTTTCTTTCTCTTTATGCAGTCGCTTTTCTATATGTAATGGAAAGCAGAAAATTACTACCATGAGGTAGATAATTCAGCTGCAGCCTCTACCTCATTTCCTTTGGCGTGACTGTCTGGTTATTTCAAGTTACAATTCAGAATTTTCTCTTGGGTAATTGCGTTTACTTTCTTCTTAACATAAGTATAATCTAGGATGTTATACAATGGGATTTCCTCAGAAATGAGAATCAGATTTCTTGGGTGTTATAGCTTAAACCCAGTCTCTGATGGAATATCTAGAAGATAATTCTGAACCTTTTTTAGATGGTGGCCTCTACTGAAATCTGGAGAAAGCCCTGTTACCAGACATGTGCAATTATATACATTTGCATCCATCTTCAGAGTGTTTATAAACCCCAACTTAAGAACCTAGATGTAGGATCACAGAGGGCACGAGTGCTTTTTACAGCCTTGCAAACCTGGCCATCCAGCTCTCATCGGGATAGCTGTAGCAATGGAGAATTATGTGAATCATAGAGGCATCCTCGAGGAACAGTTTGAACCCATGTAAACAGTGTTCTGCAGAATTTCTGATGATCCTTGGAGGTGCCCCAGGGAATACCCCAATTAGCCATCCAACTTCATTGGGCAAATTAATTAACCTCTGGTCCTCTTTCCCCATATAAAAGGTGGAGTTCATAATATCTAAACTGGCAGGGTTGGAGGATTAAATGAGATACATGTAAAGTAGCTAACGGAGCACCTGGTAGTATAAGGTGTTCATTAATGGACATTGCTACTGCTGGTGCTGCTAATGCTGATACCACATTATTATCATCTAAAGCAGCTAATTTAAAACTACTTTTTCTCTGTGCTAAGTATTAAGTAACTATCGTCTAAATCTTTCAGTTTGGATCCATTTGAAAAATATGACAGATGAGAGCTTTCCTTAATGTATAACATATAATGTTATTTTCAATTTTGAGTTATAATGTAATCATCACAGGAAACCATGGCTAAATGTCTCAATCAGCATCTTATCTTTCAGTTGTTTTTTTGCTAACTATAACAAAATTTTGGTCTGTTCCACTGTACTGCCTCCACTGAAATAGCATGTAGACAAAATAGGCATTTTCAATCAGTATTGGAACCCCTACAAGGTGCCTCTATCGATCGATCTCCATCAGTATTTACATGGTCAATATCATAATGTTTTAGTGTAATCTTTATTTGAAATAACTACTTGTTTTGAACTTAAATCTTTGATTGACACCTAGTTTCACAAAATAATTCTGTTACAAAGGCAGGAAGAAGCAGTTCTACTTTTAAAACGCATAATAGGGGCGCCTGGGTGGCGCAGTGGGTTGGGCATCCGACTTCAGCCAGGTCACGATCTCGCGGTCCGTGAGTTCGAGCCCCGCGTCAGGCTCTGGGCTGATGGCTCAGAGCCTGGAGCCTGTTTCCGATTCTGTGTCTCCCTCTCTCTCTGTCCCTCCCCCGTTCATGCTCTGTCTCTCTCTGTCCCAAAAATAAAAAAACGTTGAAAAAAAAAAAATTAAAAAAAAAAATAAATAAATAAAATAAAAAAAAATAAAACGCATAATAAAATAATAACTGGCCAGCTATTCCATAGGAGATCTTTAATAAGAACTTACTGACTTCCTCGTAGATGGGCAGCACAAACACAGGCATCCACCTTCCTTCACGATTCCCATGGAAATGATAGATGGAATATAAAAATAGAGTAAAAATCTTCAAAAACACTTGTAGTTACAGGCAAATCCCAAAAACTTCGATAGGGCAGGTGAGGCCACATACAAGGAAAGCACAAATGCCCAACTTGTTACTCCCCCTGCCTAACAACAGTGGCAATTATGGGATAATTGGAGGTGCTTCTGGCAGGAGGACAGTCCTTAATGCATTCTAATTTGAAGGGGTAATGAATAAAGCCAAAGACTCACTAGGGGGGCAGATGGACTCTTTTTCCTCTTTTATCTTGGTGAGTCAATGGCATTTTTGGAATCCTCAGAATTCACACAGATTCTGTGTCAAGCAGAAAGCTGACTGGGGCTTGGTCTCTTAGGCAGCAAAGACACACAGTGACATGCGCACACGCATCGACATGCACTGGGGCACACAGGACACTTTAAATGCAAAGGGAGCCTTTGCACCAAATGCTTCTGCACCAAATGCCATCCCACTCTTCACAGCCACCTCTGGTCTTGGCTCACCTCTCACTCCCCTCAGACTACTGCATCATCCTTATACTCACAACACAAGTATACACTGGCCAGCCCCAGCCAGAGCTTTGAGAGGGTAACTCCCCAACAACAACGTGGTTAAATGTCAGTGCAACCAGAGGGTCCACACATTGTTTCAAAGGTCAAAAACCAATTCTGAGTAGAGTTCTCTACATCAAGTTTCTATAAAGAGAAATACATAACGTGTGTGTGTGTGTGTGTGTGTGTGTGTGTGTGTGTATACATACACACACACACATTTCATTCAAGATCTTTTAAACAAATATGTACATAAGCATACCAATATATGATCATGATAAAGTCCACAGTGTTAAAGCAAGAAAATAGAGCTGTCAAGATTTAGAATAGACTACCTTCTACCAAGATGGTAGAGTGATCTCATGCCAAAACCTCCCCATTCTGCTCCTACACTTAGAAATGACATTTAAAATTATGTTTGTGTATTTAAAAGATGAAAACCAAAAAATTCACGTCTCCCTGCACCAAGAACAGAGGGTAAAACTGTAATGATAAGTGAGCTCTTAAGCTTCAGAGATTCGTGGGGTTGGGATGAGCACCTGGAGCCAAGGTTTCTACACCCACGAGGACCCAAATGATGCCTGAGCAAAGGAAGCAAGGAGCAGGAATCTTCCTGTGGAGAATACACTTTCTTTTCTTAAGTTACTCATATATTAGGCATTAAAAAAAAAAAATCCATCCAATTTAGGAGCCATCTGGGCCTGCCAGTAATTAATGTTGAAAGTAAATATTCTCATCCACTACAGGTGGGAATATAATTTGGCACATTTCTGGGAATCAGTTTTGCAGTATATATCGAGAGCTTTTAAGATATCTATTTGAAAACTGTTTTTGAAAGTCAAAAATAATATTTTGTTGGTCATTTATTTTAACCCTACAATCCTACCTGTTGGTATTTTGCAAAGAAAATAATGAGAGATGTGCTTAAAAATGCATATATAAGTATTTGGATCACAGCATTTCTTATAATAGCAGAATTATGGATATTCAACTGTTATAGAGTGGTTGAATAATTATATAATTTTTTACTCAACCAACTGAAAATGAAGGTGAACTTTACCCCTACCAAGCAATGACTATCTGATTACATATATTTGTCTGTGGGAGCTTCCTGCATCAATTCAGATGTTCCTTACTGTCTGAAACTAGCAGTATTTTAACTTTTAAAATTAGAATGTCAATAATAGATGCTTTTTGTCTTTATATTCTGAAGCTAATTAGAAGTTATTTAGGCAGATGGGAAAAGGTTTTATGAGAAAAAGGGGAAATGTCGTACTGCAACATTTGTAGGACTTTATGATTTTTTTTCTTTTAGATCCAGAACTCAGACTTGATATAGCATCTTCTCATTGTACTTAGGCTGATTCTCAAACTGTTATCATTGCTTTTTTTTGTTTCTCCCAGCACACATTTTTATAAGATAACATGAGTTTATCAAAAGAGAAGTCATATATTTTTGGTGAAATTCAGCTATACTATTTAAAATGGGCATGATGGTATTTGCTTCTCCATAAAGTTATCATGGCTATATATATATGTATATATTTACATATACATATATATATTTATATATATATATATTATTTATATATATATTTATATATGTATATATATACACATACATATATATGTTTACATATACATATATATACATATACATATATATGTTTACATATACATATATATACATATATATATATTTCTTCTCCTAGAGTTGAAGAAGGTGTTCCAAGCATAAGGGGATAGTTTACATGTCTCTGATGCCATTTGGAGGCAATTTTACCTGTTTTTGTAGTAAAGTAGATCTGTTCTCTAGTGACTTGATCATTTAGAGCTAGATAATACCCATTGTAAATATTGGTGTTGTCTTACCATTCAAGGAAAATGGTGAACTCATATATTCTCTTGTATTGTTGCAAATTGAAAGTAGGTCACTGCTGTGATGTTCTGTTAAGAAAATATATCAAATCTTGGGTGATCTCTGGGAAAGAAACTCTGCTTGGGTTATTTAATTTTGCTTTAAATGAGTGAATTATTGTTAGCTTCAAGGAAATAAGTAATTTCTTTCCTAGTACAGTTTTATTTCCAGAAAAAAAAAAGTGAGAGAAAAATACGTAACTTAAGAAAAGGTAACCATTGGGGCACCTGGGCGGCTCAGTTGGTTAAGCATCTCCCTGACGTTCAGGTCATGATCTCACAGTTCATGGGTTCGAGCCCTGCATAGAGCTTTCTGCTGTCCATGTGGAGCCCACTTCAGATTCTCTGTACCTACCTCTCTCTGCTCCTCACCGTCTCTGAAAAATAAATAAATAAAAATTTAAGAAATAAAGAAAAGGTAACCATTGGGACACCTGAGTGGCTCAGTCAAATGAGGATCTGGCTCTTGGTTTCAGCTCGGGTCATGATCCCTGAGTCATGGGATCGTGCCCCATGTTGGGCTCTGTACTGAGCATGGAGTCTGCTTGAGATTCGGTCTCTCTCTTCCTCTGCCCCTCTCTCCTGCTTGCACTTTGTCTCTTTAAAATATTTTTTTTGAAGTAACCATTTAGATTTATTACTTCATTATTCACGATCTATTTATTGAGTATCTGCAATGAGTCAGACCATGACCTAGGCAGTGGGATAATAGCATACAAAGTCCCTACTGTCAAGCTGCTTCAGTAAATTGTAAGGGTAAAAATGGACAATCAAATTAGCAAAGTGAACAATCCCAGACAGTGATGACTGTTGTACATACAATAAAACCAGGTGATGTATAAGTGAGAATGCTACACCTCTTTGAAGAGATGACTTTTGAGCCAGGATTCAGCCAGGAGAAAATCTATGGGATGAGTTTTTCTGACCAAGTATGAAAACCTTGAGATAGGCACAATCTTTTTTTTTTTTTTTTATGAAATTTATTGTCAAATTGATTTCCATACAACACCCAGTGCTCATCCCAACAGGTGCCCTCAATACCCATCACACACCCACCCCTCCCTCCCACCCCCCATAAACCCTCAGTTTGTTCTCAGTTTTTAGGAGTCTCTTATGTTTTGGCTCCCTCCCTCTCTAACCGTTTTTTTTTCCTTCCCCTCCCCCATGGTCTTCTGTTAAGTTTCTCGGGATCCACATAGGAGTGAAAACATATGGAATCTGTCCTTCTCTGTATGACTTATTTCACTTAGCATAACACTCTCCAGTTCCATCCATGTTGCTACAAAAGGCCATATTTCATTCTTTCTCATTGCCACGTAGTATTCCATTGTGTATATAAACCACAATTTCTTTATCCATTCATTAGTTGATGGACATTTAGGCTCTTCCCATAATTTAGCTATTGTTGAGAATGCTGCTATAAACATTGGGGTACAAGTGCCCCTATGCATCAGTACTCCTGTATCCTTTGGGTAAATTCCTAGCAGTGCTACTGCTGGGTCATAGGGTAGATCTATTTTTAATTTTTTGAGGAACCTCCACACTGTTTTCCAGAGCAGCTGCACCAGTTTGCATTCCCACCAACAGTGCAAGAGGGTTCCCATTTCTCCACATCCTCTCCAGCATCTATAGTCAGATAGGAGCAATCTTGACATATTGGAGGGACTTAGGAGAAATTCTGAGTTGCTGATACATATGAGCAAACAGAGGAGTTAACATGAGCTAAGGGTAGAGATGCAGAAAGAAGCTGGACCATACAGGGCTCTGAACACCATTCTAAGGAGTTTGGATGTTATTTTGAGTGTCATAGGAGCCGTCGGTGGTTTTAAGCAGGAGAAGAAACCTGATCTGATCTACATTTTTAAAAGCTCGTTCTTGCTTTTGTTTAAAACTGGGCTGTAAGAGTAGCAGAGTAAAAAAAGCAGAAAGACTACATGGTTTTGCAGTGATTGACTTGGGACAAGATAGTAGCTTGGGCTAGGTTTGAATAGCAAGGAACAAATATTCATTTTTAAAAAGAGATTTAGTATTTCATCAGTGTATATAACATTTTGAAACACCTGAAATTAAGTATTCATGTTTAAACTTAATATTCACGCACATACGAGGTCAGTGAGTAAACCAGAAGTCCAGAAGCACAAAGCAATTATCTGTTGTCATCTTCAATCTTCAACTGTCTCATATTTTCCTATTGTTCCTTCTGCACATTAATTAACTCTTGGGTATTTGCCTTTTTCATTAAACACATTCCTGAGAATTGAAGTGCTGAAGTTATTTAATAATGCCAAATCTATAGTAACTATCTACTGTTTTCTATCGGTACATAGGAAGCAAACATAATAGTTTGTCAGTCATAAAAATCAGAAAGCCACCATATTTCCAGTATTTACTATACCCAAAAACTGTCTAGTATGAATCAATCCCAGAGCTACCACATGATAGGCATTTTCATAGAAGATCATTTCCAAGGAAGTGTTTCATATATATATTTTAATCACATATACTGCCAGCATCCGTGAGCTATGAAGGGCATGACCAAATGAATGAGACTTAATTCTTCCCACCAGGCAGGAATATAGTTGTCAAGGGGCTTGCAGGATGTGCAACATCTAGGATTTATTCAGGTAAAAGCCTATATATCTTAGTACTAACATGGGTGAACACACTGTAACACAGAATGATTTCCAACACAAAGGAAAAAAAAAAATACAAAGACTGCTTCAAAAATTAAAGAAGGCATTGATGTTTAAGTATAGTACATTATTGGGGCACCTGAGTGGCTCAGTCAGTTAAGCGTCCAACTTTGGCTCAGGTCATGATCTCACAGTTTGTGGGTTTGAGCCCTGCGTCCAGCTCTGTGCTGACAGCTCAGAGCCTGGAGCTTGCTTCAGATTCTGTGTCTCCTTCTCTCTCTGCCCCTTCCCTGCTTGCACTCTGCCTCTCGCTGTCTCTCCCTCTCTCTCTCTCTCTCAAAAATAAATAAACATTAAAAAATTTAAAAAAATAGTATAGTACATTATCTCTCTTTCAAAAAATGGAATTCCAATTCCTTTCACAATTAGAACTGACTGCAATAATAGAGCGTCTACAGTGGGGTTCATGTTTTGCTCCTGTAGGATTATCCAGTTATAACTGGACAAGCAAAATGTGAATGGTGCCAGAAAGGAATATTTTCCCTCGAAGCCTGAAAATGTCCTCATCCAAATGGAATACATGCTTTTGGGTTAATGAAATAGGTGTTCTCTGGAGTTCATCTGAGGACAGAGTATTAACAGCTCATCTCAGGGGAGACAGTGGCAGTAGCAGTCATGTGCAGTAATGACTTTAATAATTATTTAATATGATACAACACTTGGGTGAAGATCCAGAAGTTCCTGCCTTCAAAACAGAGTATTAATATTACCACTACAGATACATATATTTAAAGATAATAATGCCATAGATATAGGAGATTTTAAAATTTTTATCAGTTTTACACTTTGAAAGTACCATTTTACATCCATATGTCCTCGCACCAAGCCTGTGAGATAGACATTATTGTTTTTAACTTAAAAGATATGAAGCGGAACCTGGGTGGCTCAGTTGGTTAAGCATGTGACTTCTGATCTTAGCTCCAGTCTTGATCTCAGGGTCGTGAGCTCAAGCCCCGTGTTGGGCTCCACACTGGGTGGGAAGCCTACTTAAAAATATATATATTGTATGTTAATAAAACAGTCATATATTTCAGGGCACCTGGGTGGCTCAGTCGGTTGAGCATCCCACTCTTGATTTTGGCTCAGGTCATGATCCCAGGGCTATGGAATCAGGCTCTACACTGGGCACGGAGCCTGCTTAATATTCTCTCTCTCTCTCTCTCTCTCTCTCTCTCTCTCTCTCTCCCCCCCTCCCTCTTCCTCTCCCTCTCCCTCTCTCCCTCTGTCTCTCTCCCCCACTCGTGTGCTCATTCCCTCTCTCAAAAAAAAAAAAAAAAAAGATCAAGGCTTAGATAACTTGAATAATTTACTTCAGTCACATGCTTGGAAAGGGCAATGCCAGACCCCTAACTCGGATCTTCTAATATTAAGTCCTACGAATCTCACAGGTGTACAGTTAAGTCATTATGTCACAATTGAATTGGATTTTTTTCCTTTTTTTTTGAGCATATAAAATGGCAAGATGTGGTATTCTCAGTGGTATCTTAGATTTGATAAGCTATGATGACCTCTTGGAGTCTTGGCCTCCTGTCTGTAAAGTAGGGATACAGTCTTCCTAAGTCTCAAGGATTGAGGGAACTAGTATAAAAGTGCTTTGTAAATGTAAAGCACTATATAAATATAAGATTGTGTTTTAGAGTTCATTTTTTTTTAATTTTTTTTTTTGAGACAGAGGGAGACAGAGCACGAGTGGGGGAGGGTCAGAGAGAGAGGGAGACACAGAATCCGAAACAGGCTCCAGGCTCTGAGCTGTCAGCACAGAGCCCCACGCGGGGCTCGAACCCACAAACCGTGAGATCATGACCTGAGCCGAAGTCGGATGCTTAACTGACTGAGCCACCCAGGCGCCCCTAGAGTTCATTTTTTATTTCAGTTAGAATTGGCCAAAATTTACCTCATCTTAAATTTGCATGATTTACAAATATTCAGAATAAAACAGTAAGGCTTAAGGAGCTTTAATAACTTCCAGTCAGGTAGAGAGGGATACCTAACTCATTGGTAGCAGTGGCTTTCTCAGGTCAGATTGGGAGAATATGTTTTTGTTTTTGTATTTGTTTTTTTAGAAACCTTTATATTTGATTTTTTTTCTTTTTTTAGAGTGAGCATTTGTTGATTCTAAAATTTAAAGCATCCCTTTTAAAAGTAAGTTTTAAGCATCATGGAAACCTCACAGTAAAAAATTTCTTTTTGGAAGCATTTACAAAACAATGCATACAGAAGGAATAATAAATGTGCCCTGATAAAAATCTTGAAATGGAAGATATAGAGTCAAAAACTGAATCTTTAATAATATTTTTCAAAAATGTGCGACTTTATGAACTTATGTAACCAACATTACCAGTTAGACTAAAAATGATTAGGTCTTGGGAGTATACGATGCTGCTTGTGTTTTTTGTTCCTTTGGGGTTTTTAATTTTTTTTTTTAATGTTTATTTATTTTTGAGAGAGAGAGACACAGAGAGAGACAGAGTATGAGTGGTGGAGGGGCAGAGAGAGGGAGATACAGGACTCTGAAACAGGCTTCAGGCTCTGAGCTGTCAGCACAGAGCCCTACGTGGGGCTCGAACTCACAAACTGTGAGATCATGACCTGAGCCAAAGTCGAATGCTTAACTGATGGAACCACCCAGGTGCCCCTCTTGTTCCTTTAAAATAACCACCAAATGCTAATGAAAGTAAAAGTCCAAGTGGGACAGAGAAGGAGCATTGGAAGTGAGAAAAACCTGCTTCTTGAACAAGATTTTTTAAACCTTAGGTAAATTCCTCAACCTCAGTTTTGTTCCATTTATGAAATGGAAAGTAGGAGCATTAAGGCTCATTACATCACAGGATAAGATGAAGTATCATTTGTGAAATTGCCTTTAGTTTTTATATAAAAAAATAGTTGTTTGTACCCTAAATCATATCTTTGTCGAAAAGATAGATTCATTTTTACTTGTACAGAAGCAGAATAGTATAGTAAAAAGACTATACTTTGAACCTTGTAAGGTTCAAAATCTAGGCCTGCCACCTAATAGATTTATGCTTCAGGGGTTCTGTAGTCTCCCTGAGTCTCATTTTCTTCATCTATGAAATTGGAGATATCACCAACTCATAAGATTGTTTAGAGGATTAAAATAATGTATCTGAAGCGGCTAGCTGATTAAAGATAATGTTTAAAGTGGCTCCCACCTGGTAGGACTCAATATATATCATCATTATCTTCATCGTTATAATCTTCATCATTCATTGTCATTATGTAAAAAGAGTATTTTGTTCTTGCAACCTAATCTGATATAAACTATTCTCTCCCCACCCCCCCTTTTTCTTTTCTTTTTTCTTTTTTCTTTTGAAAGCAAGAAACCTTAGAAGGTGGTGAAAGATCTCTACTAATGTCGATTTATGTAATCTATCGTTATTAAATTACTCCACTGAGAACGTGTAAGAAACCAAGTGCTAAAATGCCTAAAAACAGTTGCCAAGTAACATTTCATTCTTTAAAAGAGCAATAAAGAAACCCAGCTTCAGCTCAAATTTATTCCATGGCAATGAAGTTTGAAACAATAAAGTTTATGTCTAACTAGCAACCTCAAGGGCTCTCCAAATGTCATAGTCTTGTATAAGGAGAGGGAAAACTTGCTGAGTTTGTATAGAAGATAGCAGTAGTAAAACTTCCCGGGAATGGGTACAGCTAGCCACCAGCTCACTGTGAACCCTTACACTAGACTTCCACAGGCATTTCACTCATATGAGAAAGGAGTAAACCTTATAGATACCTGGTGGAAGAATGCGCCAAATAGTAATGCTGATAGATGCTCCTGGTATGCTTGAGAAAAATAGGACAGTATGGATAGAGAAGGCCAGTTCGTGGTATCACTCAATCCTCAACCTGTTTGCTTTCATAACAATCTATTCTTCTAAATTTTATTTATTTAAGTAACCCCTACCCCTAACATGGGGCTTGAACTCACAACCGCAAGGTCGAGTTACAAGCTCTTCTGACTAAGCCAGCCAGGCACCCCAATAATCTGTTTAATGTTGGCCTCCTCTCTACCTCCAGCTCTCTCTTTCACTCCCATATTTTATTCTCTTCATAGGACTTCACACTATTTTTTTTTCATGGTTTACTTGTTTATTGTCTGTCTCCTCAATTAAAGTATGAGCCCCTTGAGAACAAGGATCTTGCATATCTTGATCTTTACAATTTAGTAACATCTAGTTACTAGTCCTAGTTTCATTCCTAGGATTTTTAAAAATAGAAATAAATACCCATCATATGAATGAATGTAATATATAGCAAATCCACACAAATAGACGTCAGCCAGTTCTTTCCATAAATATTTGTTGAGTACCTACATATCAGACACTAAGATCAGACTCTGCTCATGTTGAGGATGCCCCTGTAGTAGAAAGCAAGCAAGCAAGCAGTCATGAGGTAGGAGAGACTTGTGGAAGAATGGAATTAACTCTTCCCTCTCATACATACTAACCCTAGGTGGGTGCCACACACCATCGATGGGGGCTTTGAGACCAAAATATTTCCATGAATGACCACACCTTTTTTCCAGATCGGATAGAAGGGGAGTGAGACTATAGGCAGTTTCCTATAAGAAATCCATGAATGTCAGGGAGGGTGATGCTTCAAAAAGAGCTGAAAAAAAGAAAGAAACCAAAGTAAATCTGTAAAAGTGGACCTTGAATAGCCCAGGCAGAAAAAGAATATGAGTGATGTTTTCATTAAAGTGGATCATAGGCTGGTATGTACCAAACTGTTATAATAGGGAAGCACTTCAACTATTGTAAAACCTGCTGGGATTGTAGCTCTACCAAAAGAATCTAAAGAGGATGCAGTTGTTTAATTATATATATATTTGGGCATATACCACAGGTTCCAGGAATTGTGTATTTATCTAGACATATACCACAGATTCCAGAATCCAGTTTTGTTTTATTTTAAACTTGGGTTAAATGGGTTTGTTCTCATGTTTAGAGACTATGGATGGGAATGTGGCTTATGTAGTAATAATTCCTAAAAGATGAAGTCTACTGCAGAACTTCCCTTACAGTGTCAACAAGAAGGAAAGGGCAGAGGTGTACATATAATCAAGGGGAATTTCAGAGTTCTTTGATGAGCTTAGATGTTCAAACAAATATACAAACGTTGGAGAAAGAGACAACCTAGAACTAACAAGAATGCTTAAGAATAGTGGCAGGAATGTTAAAGCCAGGATCAACCTACGCTTTTGAAAAAAACTTTTAAAGATGAGAAAAGCTATATTTGAAGATAAAGAGAAAGTAGATTTGGTATGTTAAATTAACATAGAGGGGGAAAAGTCTAGGTCATGTAGTAGACTCTCTTTGAGTAAGGGTTCCCATGATCTCTCCTTCCCAGTATTCATACTTTCTGTGATCCTGTCCCCTGGAGTATGTGCAGGACCTGTGATTTACTTCTAACCAATAGAACACAGCAAAAACAGGATGTACATGATAATATTGCATAAGATTTTAGTGCCCATTTGCTGGAGCCTCCTACTCCTTCTTGCCTTCAAAGAAGTGAGCTCTTACATTGGGAGACCCACATGTCAAGAAGCCAAAGGCAGCTTCAGGTGGGTAGCCAGGGAAAATGAAGCCTTTAGTTCTAAAACCGCAAGGAATTGAATTCTGTTGACAGTAACAACCTTCCCCAGTCAAGCCTCAGATGAGACTGCAGCCTTGTGAGACCCTAAGCAGAGTACTTGGCTATGCCTCGCCCAGACTCCTGACTCACAGAAGCTGTAAGATAATAAATACATATGTATTATTCTAAGCTAGTCAAATGTGTGGTAGTTTCCTACACGGTGATAGAAAATATCATCAACCAGTTACACAGTAATAGAAAATATCAACTACTGCCATTTGCTTCCGTCTTCCCAGTTGAGAAAACAACCTTCAGAATGGCATGGCTAGAATTTTCCCTGGAATAGAACATTCCTTTCTATTAGAATAAAAGATACAAATTACATTTAGAGCTTTGAGTCAACCTTCATACTCCCCATGAGATGACTCTTTTCTACCTCCTTCACCTCTTTGACTCTTTTCTATCCAAAGGAAATATTGGCGGGGGGGGGGGGGGGGGGGGGGATGGAAAGGATACTTTTTTACAAGCTTAATTAAGGCATCAGCCTCTAGAAACGACTGCCATTATGTTAGAAATGCTGTCATGAATCTTCCTAAGAGAGCTGCTTTCCCTCCTCACCATGTGATGTCTCTTTCAGCTTAGCATTCTCACTACCTATTACAGTGCTTGACA